>NC_135344.1:3618326-3820826 GCF_023851605.1 Tamandua tetradactyla | reverse complement strand
CTGACCCAGCCCCAGGATTAAAACACTGAAGTTCTGATACCTGATTCTAAGTCTAGTCCTGGCAAATCAATCTTGTGTTATTTCCAAACCCTCTAAAAAAAATTTTAAATTTTCTTTTCCTTTGATCTAAGAGTTCTCTAGAAATGTCTTGCTTTTAAAGGGGTTTTTACTGCATTGTAGTCAAAGTGATCTATAGTATTATGGCCTTGGGGAATTGATTAAACTTTGTATCCCTTATATATGATTGTAGATAATAAGAAAATGTATACTTTCTGTGGCCTACAAATATATATATATGTACATTCAACCTCATTAAGTTTATGTATGTGGTCCCCTGTAAGTTTACTTTTTGCATGCTTAATCAGCTCAGCACTGAAAGCAAATCCCTTCACTGTGGTGCTTCTTATCTCCTTTATCTTGTGTTTCTCATTGCTTTTTAAAAAATATTTTCATCTTATTTATTCAGATCATAAGTTTTGTTAATATAACATGAATTGGGCTACATCATTTTGAAAAATAAATTATTCCTCTTGTTCTAGTTTGCTAGCTGCCAGAATGCAATATCAGAAATGGAATGACTTTTAAAAAGGGGAATTTAATAAGTTACTAGTTTATAGTTCTAAGGCCAAGAAAATGTCCCAGTTAAAGCAAGTCTATAGAAATGTCCAATCAAAGGCATCCAGGGAAAGACACCTTGGTTCAAGAAGGCCGATGAAGTGAAGTTCCTCTCTCATCTGGAAGGGCACATGGCGAGCATGGCATCATCTGCTAGCTTTCTCTCCTGGCTTCCTGTTTCACAAAGCTCCCCGGGAGGCGTTTTCCTTCTTCATCTCCAAAAGTCGCTGGCTGATGGACTCTCTGCTTCGTGGTGCTGCAGCATTCTCTGCTCTCTCTGAATCTCCTTCATTCTCCAAAATGTTTCCTCTTTAATAGGATTCCAGAAACTTATCAAGACGCCCCCAAGTGGGTGGAGACATGTCGTCACCTAATCCAGTTTAACTCTTGATTAAATCACATCTCCAGGGAGATGATCTGATTACAGTTTCAAACATACAGTATTGAATAGGGTTTATTCTGCCTTTATGAAATGGGACTTTGATTAAAACATGGCTTTTCTAGGGGACATACATCCTTTCAAACCAGCACACCTCTTTTCACCATTTAAGTCTTTTTGCTTAAATTCTACGTTGCCTGATTCTACCATCATATTCAGTGTTTTCTTTTTGTTCATATTTGTCTGTTTTATCTTTACCCAATCCTTTCCTTTTATCCTCTCTACAATTCCCTCGCAAGTCTGACTCTCATAAGTAGCATAATTTTGTAATATATTATTCTTGTACATAGAATTCTTAGAATCTTCTTGTATATGGACTATCTATTTTAGCCATTTGTATTAGATCATAAAATTATTTTCAACCGACCTTTGGACCTAACTCTTCTCTGTCGTGCCAGTTTGCACCCTCGTGCCAGTCGTCTTATACGTGAACTTTGCACACACCATTCAGCCCCCTCGGACTAAATGAAGCTTGTAGGAGCAGTGGCCAGCCCTCTGCAGCTGCTCTCACACCCCCACAAAGCACTGCCCGCTGGCTCTGCTCAGAGCAGCTTGGCTGGCCGAAGAGCTGCTAGGACCACCCTTTCCACTCAGCACTCTGCAGCAATTGCCCATTTTTCTTCTAGACACTAAGGAGAAACCTGAGACAAGCCTACTGTTTTTTTCCCTTGTGGCTACCCTGTTTTCCTGCCTAGATGTTTTCAGCAGTCTATCTTTGCCCTTAGAAAATTTTGCCAGGCTAGGACATGTTGCTGCTTCTTCTGATTGTATGCAATGAGCCTTTCCAAATTGCACATCAGGGTCTTCAATTCAGGAGACAAAACCTAAATTATCTCTTCAATGATTGTTTTTATTATTTATAATTTATTATAATAACAAATTCTTCTTTTTTCTGCAAGAAACTCCCAATATTGAACTGCATGTCCCTAAGGTGATTTTCCGCAGAGCTGAGCCTATTTTTTGTTGCTTCTAACATGGTTTCACATGTTGCCAATACAAGCTATTTGCTTTGTCAATTTAGTGCATCCAACAGCCTCTCCTTTAAGCCCTCTCTGAGATACTGCCATTCTCATCTCAATCTGTTTTCTTCAGATCATACCTTTAATCTCTGAATTTAGAGTCCTGAGTCTTGGGACTACAGTTTCCTTAGTCTCCTGCTGTGAGTCCTGCCCTAGCGCATGGCAATAAAAGCATCTGCCACAAGACACAGCACAGTAAGAGCCTCACCTGCCCAGCCTCTATGCAGCCCTGCCTTGCTCTCAGCCCCACGTGGGTCAGCCCAGTGGTCCACTGTGCTGCCGTGTGAGGTAAGCCACGCTGTCACAGGGTGCTGGGAAGGTGGGTGACTCCCAGGAGGGCAGGTAACACCCCAACATGGTGGGTGGTAAGTGGTGGGGTCAGCAACGCAGAACCTCCGTCCTCGGTAACAGCCTTCCCCGGGGCCCACAGTCTTCTTTCTGTTTCCTCAGCTTGGAAAAGCCGAGCTCCAACGACAAGCAGCAGCGACACATCCCCTTGGCTCTGCCTCTCTGACCTCGTGCGTGTCCTCATGTCTCAGGCCCTGGCCGGAGCCTGCCGGCCCTGCGTGGCCAGCTCCAGCCTCCCAGGCTTTGGCAGACTGTGTTTAGCAGGTGCGTGGATGACCTACTCTTCCGGCTTGAGATGGGATCTCCTCTTCCCGTCAGTCACCCTAAGACAAGCTCTCCCAGCACCGACTGGCACAGTCTGCAGCTTTTACCCTCCCGGGAAGGCTGTGTGAGCAACCAGAGGCTCCTCCCGCCCAGCCCTTGGGGACGACGGGGACACAGCAGCCAGGGGTGAGGCAGGTGTGGAAGCCAGGGCCCAGGGCCCCAGCCTGGGGAACGTGGTAAGGCGGAACCAAAAAAACTGGGGACACCGGACGAATGTGGAGCGATACTGAAGGAAAGTGTAAGTGGCCAAGAAATGGTATCCAAATATGAGAGAAACCTGATTTGAGTGAAAATAGGAGGCGACCAGTTTTAGATGTGGTGGCAGTACAAGGCTGACATCAGGAAGATGAGCTCAACAGGCCTGGCAGTCACAGTGCCTGGGAGAGGTCGGGGGCCAGGCCAAGTAGGGTTGTACCCCCCACCAGCACAGGGCACCCCACCCCCCACCAGCACAGGGCACCCCACCCCCCACCAGCACAGGGCACTCCCACCAGCACACGGCACCCCCACCAGCACACAGCACCCCCACCAGCACAGGGCACCCTCCCTCCTCACCAGTACAGGGTACCTCCCACCAGCACAGGGCACCCTACCCCCCACCAGCACAGGGCACCCCCACCAGCACACGGCACCCCCCTCCTCACCAGCACAGGGCACCCCCACCAGCACAGGGCACCCCCACCAGCACAGGACACCCCACCCCCCACCAGCACAGGGCACTCCCACCAGCACACGGCACTCCCACCAGCACAGGGCACCCCCCACCAGCACAGGGCACCCCCACCAGCACACGGCACCCCCACCATCACAGGGCACTCCCACCAGCACAGGGCACCCCCACCAGCACAGGGCACCCCACCCCCCACCAGCACAGGGCACCCCACCCCCCACCAGCACACGGCACTCCCACCAGCACAGGGCACCCCCCACCAGCACAGGGCACCCCCACCAGCACAGGGCACCCCACCAGCACAGGGCACGAGAGTGGCAGGGACTGAATCACGGCGGATGTGCATTCTACACCCAAAAGACTTAGCTTTCCCCTTGTTAACTGCTACATTCCATAGATGGAAATTCAGCTTTTGGCCAAACAGTGTGAAAAACATAATTTGAAAAGACACAGCACAGAACTAGGAAACAGGAAAAGTGAATTTTAATCTTGAGAAAGCTGAAGTTGCTCTACATTTTATATCACTTGTTTTTATTCATAAATGGTTATGGTGGTCTCCGTGGTTTAAACGGAGGGCCTTTCTGTCCAGACCTCACTTCGCATAAATAACTCTCAGTTAATAGAGACCGCCTCCCTTCCTCTAATCCCTTCATCCTCCGTGCCCATCAGACGGCACTCCCTGAGAGCACACCCGTCACCCCTGCCTGCCACGTGGGCTCCACACCCTTTTAGGCCAAGACTTGCCCAGCCTGGCCCTGACCGCACAGTCCAGCTTCACGTCGGGACTTCTGGCTTCCTCGGTGTCTCTCCAACTACCCCCAGCAATCTCGTGTCCTTAGTACCAGACCAGTGAGTCACCTGGTTTCAGATAAAACCTGAATGCTGATCAACAACACTGGAAAAACATTAACTGATTTCTAAGGGCTTTATATATATATAAACAGATCTTAACAAAGACTAACAAAAATCAGATATAAAATACATTTTCTCCCTTCAAGGTCTAACATCTACAATGTGCAGAAGCAAAACAACTAGTTCATATCAAAATCTTAGTAAAATGCTGAAATGCAATGAGGGGTAAATCTTGGTTCATGTTGAAGTGTTTGGGTACAGAAGCCGCTTGATTCCGGGACCAGTTCCTCCAAGTGAGTGCTCAGAACACTGCGGCTGGCAGGTCATCCGTTCTGTGCTTCCCTGTGATCCTGGAGTTTCTTCCTCTCACTGGAATCCACTTCTCCCCACCCCACTGCCACGTGAACTCCTACTCAACCTTAAAAGTCCCGTTCAGGCATCATCTGCTCCCTGTTATGCTCCCATATTGAAACAATTAACATATTATATTATGGATATTTGTTTTTGTGTCTCCCAAATGAGCCATGCATTCTAGAAGGAAGGTTCCCACGTACAATTCTTTACTCCTAGCATCTCAGCTCACAGGCAGCTAATAATGGCTTGTAGAACAAAGGAGTGATGGGAATAAGGAAAGGAAAGAGCAGGAGGGCAAGGAGGAAGGTAGAGAGTAAGAAGAATGCTTTTACGATAAAAAAGATGCCAATGCAATCACGGCGTAAAAATGGATTTCCAGCAATTTACTCTCTAAAGCCAACTGTCCATCGTGACACCTGCCAGGCATGTGTGCTGCCGAGCACTCAAATGTGGTGAGTCCAAATGGAGATGACTCGTGACGCGTCCATCAGGACTCAAAGAATTAGTACAAAAAGGGACGTGCAATGTCACACCAAAGCCTTCTTATTGACTATATGGTGACATCATATTTGGGATATACTGGGTTCAATAAAATATAATACTAAACTAATTTGATGCTTCTTTTTGCCTTTTTAACGTGGGTGCTAGGGAATTCATAACTACCTGTGGAATCACCTACGGGACGGTACCGTGCTGGGGCACTGGGGGCGGGGGCTGGCAGGGGTGGGAATCGCAGAAGGAGGGTGAGGGCCTGCTTTGTGGGTCTCTTTCTCCTCCTCTTTCTTCTTCTCTAAAAGTTATCAGAAAGGATAAGAAAAATGAGGAAACCCAGGGAGCTTGTGCAACGGCGAGTATTTCAGGAAGATTCTTCCGCGGGTTCACCTCAGAAAAACAGGAGCCGGTCCCAGGGCTTCGGGGGGGGGGGGGGCTGTGCGCCCTGGGACACTGCAGCCGCCCCGCCGGGCTCCTGCGTGCGCCCTCCCGCGGCCCCCGCCCCCACCGGCCCGTGGCAGTCGCCACCCTGCTCTCTCTCGGTCTCTTTGAAAGGCTCTTTGTCCCCTTCTGCTCCCTTGGTGTAATTTCTTGGGGCTTCTGCCGGACGGCACCCCCTCTTCCTGCTGAGGCCCGCAGAAGATGCTGTGCTAGGCACGGGGCGGGCGCTCAGAGGACGCTCAGTGCCCCTTCCCCCGCGGTCCCTGCTCTAGAAGGAAGGGCCAAAAGCCACGGAGGTCACTGCGCACAAGGGACACAAGGCCGCCCGCCTCCCCGCTCAGACCCGCAGGGCCCCGCACACGCGCCCAGGGCGGCTCGGGGGATGGTAAAGCGACAAGCTAATTGCGTGGAGCTTCGCCTCCCGCTGGAAGGTTCCGGAACCTGGGCCAGCCGCCTGGCTTCGGCTCCCTCACTGCTTACGTCTCCGCGTGGGCCCTTCCCATGCCAGGCCGCGAGGCCCAGGAGCGTCTCCCTCACTCGCGCAGCTGACTCCGCTACCTGCCACAGCCCAGGCCTCTCCCTGTCACCCCCCAGCAGGGCTCACCCCTCCCCGCGCGCCCCTCTTCGCCCACCCCTTCCTCGCGCCTCCTTCTCCCGCACCCCTCCTCCGCCCCTTCCTCGCACCCCCTCCCCACACAGCCCTCTTCGTGTCCTCCTTCCCTGGCCCCCTCCCCGCGCCCCACTGCCAGAGCAGCCGCCCCACCGCGCCCCGACGGCGCCCTCTCCCCATCGGGGCAGGACCTGACCTGTGGCTGCGCTGGGAGAGCCGGAGCCTTCCACAAGTGCGTTTCCCCTTCTACCTTCCCACCCCCCAGCAGGAATAGCTTGCGGAACCCCTTCCCGGCGGGGGAGATCCTCCCCTCTCCCCCCACCCCGCTGGGCAGGCCAGAGCCCAAGGCCCTGCCCGCCCCTGTGGTCGCAGCGCATCTGCTCCATTTCACCTTTATTCCAGGGCGTGTGCCACACTAAACTCCGAAGCCAGAAAGGCGGGCCTGGCCTGCGTGTCCACGGCCACACGATGCCTGCAGGAGGCCACCTGCACGGGAGCAGGGGCAGTGGGCCTGCGGGACCCTCTCCGCGCCCCCACCAGGAGCAGCCCCAGCCCAGCCCTGCCTGGAGCTTCCCGTGGCTGCTACCCCCAGAACACCTCCCCCCCCCCCCCCAGTCAGGGACCCTCCCCTCAGCCCACCCCGCATATCCAGTGCAGAGATCCCTTCGCCTTAGGAATTAATGGCCTGAAAATGCCTCCTTTCAAAAACAAAGCCACTCTGCTAAGAAGTGGGGAGCAGAGGAGGGACTTCCCTGCGGGCCAGGCTGACACCTGCGGCCACCTGCCCAGAGTGTCCCCCACGGCCCTGCAGTGCCCGAGGCCGGCGCTGCTCCTCTGCAGGCCTCCTGCTCTCTTTCCAGCACAAGGATCCTGTTTATTGCGACCAAGGCATTTGTCAAAAAGGACCGAGGAACTGAGGCTGAAACTAAGTTTCCAAACTTCCAAAGTGTCCATCTGTTATCACTCCGGAGGAAGCTTCTAGAGCCCACCCACAAGGAAATTCCCTGTGTGACCTGGACTGGGTGAGCTCGCTCCACAGCCAGGCGCTGGGAAGCATCTGCTCCTGCTGGGAACACAAGGTAAAGCCTGATGTAAAGCTGCGAGCGCAGGACTTCACGGCAGAACCCACAGTCCCACGGGCCATGGGTGTCCCCACGGGGGAGGGGGGTGAGCGTCCGTGGGCGGGTGGAGAAGGCACAGGAGGGGGTACACAGGTTGGGGTGGGAGCGCAAGCACGCAGGGGGCTGAGAGCCCCAAAGGCCAGCTGTGTCCTGCGGGGACGGTCACCCTGCCAGGGGCAGCCGCATTACCCACGAAGTTCACCCCGGCAGTGTGGAAACGGCCGTGGCCGCCACGGTCACCGAAGCAGGTCGCCTGGTGGGTGCAGGAAGTCAGAGCCAGGCTGGCCCGGAGGAGACGCTGCTTCTGCCAGCCCGCCTGTCGCTGGCACTTGGGTTTGGCTGGGTGCGGCGGCCCAGCGTCCTGAAGCCGGGCGCCCGGAGAGGGAAGGCGGCCGTGTGAGCTGGGCGAGGCGGAGGCAGAAGGAAATTCCCCTCTCTCCGAACCGCGGCTAAGAACATTTTCAAGTCACCTTGCTCACTGCCTCCCCCGACACCACGTAAGACGCCCACTTTGTCTACGCAGCGGGGGGTGGGGGGGAGGGGGCGCAGCACGCCTGGAGCCCAGCGGCTCTGCACACGCCTGGCACCCGGGAGCGCCGCGATTCCACTTTAAAGGGCCTTGGGCACCTCTAAAGCCAGGTCGAGCGGATCTTCTGCCGCACTGACCAAGGAATGTGCCTTTGTCCTGCCCTTTATTTGTGCCCACAGTGCGTCCAGGATCGCTCTCCTCCTTTGTGCTCCCGTGTCCCGGTGGCGGGAAGCCCCTGTGGCTGCGCTGAGGCCGCAGGAGCCCAGCAGCAGCAAAGAAAAGCAAAGAGGCTTAGCATACCTCGGCCTGAGATTAAGAGGCTCTTCAAAGACGGCCCAGATGTGGCCGCCCTTCTCACTCTCCCCTGGCAACAGCTGGCCGCCGCCGCCTCCTGTTCCCGGAGCGGAGTGAAAGCCGCCTCCTTAATGGCTCAGCTTTGTGTCGCAGGCATAACTTTCTGTTTACTTTGCAAAAGGGCAAGCATCGTGTGTTTTCCTTACTGACGGAGAGGGATAAAGGCTCACCAGCGCTGCCCGTTTTACAGAAAAGCGTCTTTGGCTCAGCGCTCGGCAGCTTCACTCAGTCCAAGGAAAGCACCAAACCCTCGTTGCCCTTCCCACCAGGAGGGGGTAGACGCTACATTTCTTGGCAGGAACTGTTTTTATTTTTTTTAAGTAAAAAGTATATATATATATATACACATATCCATTCTCAATTATTAATTGTCCAGAGGTTCCATGTGGTAGAAAGCAAAGTCCAAAAACTATGCTGTTCGATTTCTCGCATGCCGCATTTGAAAGGAGTCACAACCATTTGCTCATATGCAGCAGATTTAGCAACCAAACTGTACTGCCCCAGACGCTCGGAGCTGAGAGAAAGAAACCCTTCTCTGGAGAAACCTGACTAAAGGTCAGTCCCTGTGCTGGTGCCTGTTTATTGGCCACAGTTTTGGGCCGATGTGAGCTGAGAGACCAGCCCTCACTCTTACTTTGCCTGGTGTGAATAAGCACAGTCCAGGCAAAGAGGACGGTTTCCTCCGTCACCCAGCTCAGACCCTGCGCTCCTGAGGACAAACCTGGAAGACACCTGCTCCACGGGTGCGCTCCTCTGCCGTCCCCTGATGGCACCCCCTCTCAGCGGGCCCCCTTTCCACTGCCAGCTTCACCTACAGATCGCCGGCCACCAGAGCAAGGAAAGTCACTGCTTCACTGGACGCCCGCAGCAGTGGGCACGTCCCCCCGAAACTCTGGCTGAGACGAAACAGCCACCATTCGGCGTTTGTGAAGCGACCTCCTGATACAGGCTTTTACCTGTAAATAATGTCAGGCTGATGCTGACAGTTTAGCCACGCTAGGAGCGTCCCGGGGGCAGACATGAGGGCCAGCCCAGCCCAGGAAGCCGGTGTGGAGAGAAGTACAGTTCTCCAGTTCGCAGTAGAGAAGCCACCCCGAGACAGCCCGTTAGGAAGTCAGACGGCAAACTGAAATACAAACAGGAGGCATAAAATTCTTTTCAAATGTACATGTGCTGAAGTGTTTCCTTCTCACCTTATAAGAACCGTGAGACACACCCGTCTTCCCCAGTGCCGGAGGTCATGGGTCCCAAACTGCTGCCGCCCACCCGGGAGTTCGCCTGCACTGCCTGGACCTGCGGGCCAGTGGGGGCCCGTTCGGTCATGAACGGTGGCCTGCGCCCATCTGCGGTGGCAGGGCTGGCCGAGGGCACGCCCCCCGCCCGGCCGAAGGGTGCCAGCAGGGGCACGTTGCAGAAGCCAGGACACCTCGGTGCCACGTACACCGTGAGCGAGATTCAGTTTTACACACGGCATCTGGCCCCTGGGACCAGGCCACGTCTCGGCAAAATTTGGAGTATAAATAGCTGTGACTGAGTTTTTGAAGCAAAGGGGTTATGACATCAGTGCCGTAGAAGCCGAGTGAGGCAACAAGCCAATGTCACATGAAGCCCTTGCTGTAAATCTCGGGACTCCTGTTTTAGGCTTCTAGTTCTGCTAGAACAATGACACTTTCTAGCTTTGGCCGTCCACAACAACGTCCCGAATGTTTGGTATGACCTTCTACATAGGTGCACAAAGCCATTTCCAGTAAATAGTGAGGTGTGGCCTTGAAAGATAATCCTAAATCATGGTCACCGGCAGGGTAAATATATCCCCTTCATTTAGGAGACATCGGTTAAGTTCCTACTATGTGCCACGTACCTACTATGTGCCATGTACCGAGCATTCTAGGTGTCTGGATCACGCAAAGCTCAGGCAGCTCCCAGCCAGCGGGAGAGGCAGAAGCATAGAAAGAGAATTGCAGTGAGGGGGTGGTAGAAAAGGCGAGAAGGACCCAAAGTGCCCTGGGACCACCGGGGAGGGAGGGGGACATGGAGGACTGGAAGGGCTCTACAGGATTCGAAGGGGCTTCTTGGTGTCTGCATCCGAGCTCGGCCAGTAAAATTGCTGCTCGAGATTGATTGGGAGCTCTCGCTGGAGGCGACGAACTTTAAAATGAGGAAAGAGAAGGGTAATGGTGGCTCAGTGACAGAGTTCTCGCCTGCCGTGTGAAATTCCCAGAGCCTCCCCATGCCAAAAGAAAAAAGAAGGAAAAATTGAAGAAAGGACGTTGGCTATGCAGCAGTCTCCTTTATTGCTAGCCCACCGGCTCACTTCCTTCCTTTGCCTTAGGAGCGCATGTCTCCAGGGAGGAGGTCACGAGTCTCCGTGGCCCCACCTGCTTTCTCCCTTTGCGAGGGACGGAAGTGGAAGGGGAGAGGGCAGGCCTGAGCTGGACCCCCAGCCTCTGCAGGAGACGGCGGATGGCCCCTGCGTTGTGCTCAGGACACTCGGTGGGGTGGACAGCCCCACCTGGGAAAGGAGGCCTGCGGTTGTACCGGCTGCTTTTGGGCCCCAGCCTGGAGCCAGGCAACAGGCCCGCTCACCGCTCACCTACCCTGGGGAAGGTGATTCCATGGAAGACGCTGGCCGTGCTTCCCGCAGTGGCGGGCTGCAGGCTCTGCAGTCAAGACGATCACCTGGGGCAGCCTCCTCCAGGGAGGGCTGCCCATGGAGCACAAGGCTGCCAAGCACTTTCCCTTCGAGGGCAGGGCAGTTCACCAGGCATGGGGTGGGGTCCAGCCCCGGAAGCCAGAGAGGAGAGTCCAGCCGCCCAGGCAGCCCCAGGCAAAGGCCCGTCGGCATCACGGGGAGAGCACCCAGGACACAGCTCCTCCCGCCCCACCGGACAGGGACCGGGAATGCCGTCTCCAGAGGCAAAGGGAGGGCGTGGACATGGCACTGTCACTGCAGCCAGGCCACAGGGCGGTGGGGCCTGTGCTCACACGTGAGGGGGGAGCCAGGGGCCAGGGCTGCGCTTCCTGCCGCTTTCTCAGGGGACTTTAAAACAAACAGGGGCTTTGAAATAGCGTTGACATGGAGGAAGAAAGCACAGAAATGTGAGCAGACAAGAGGGGAACCAGATGGTGGGGAGAAGGAAGTCACAATCCTCTCTCCCACAGTGCATTATGGGCAACCTCTATGCCACAGTTTCTACTCTCTTCCGGAAACAAACTAAGTTACTAAGTAACAGCGCCCCCGGTCTTTTCTCACTTGAGTCATTTGTTGATTACAATGCCCCCAAGTGTAAATCTAGAGGCAGGGGCAGGACAGGAGAGCAGATGCGGCATTAGCTCGGGCTGGGCCAGGCCAGGGCATGAGGAAAGCTGGACGATGTCGAGACAGGATCCGCGGCATGAGCAGAGCTCACTCCAGCCGTTCACAAGAGGAATTTAGATGGACTTTCCAGCCATCTCCTGCATGCTGTCTGGGTACTCTGATTTCACAGGCTACGACTTCCCTGAGTCAGGACCCAGGCCCTGCCCCCTCCCCATGAGAGCAAGTCACGCAGCTGCCTGTGCGACCGGGACGGGCTCAAGAGGTCAGAGAGTGTAACCCCCCCATCAGGTCTCGGGGACTCTGAGCCTTACGACTTGGTACTCCACCCGCTCCCTCTGGTTCCAGGCCGAGTGCAGACTCCATTCCCAACCGAGCACCACAGGGAAGAATTACTGTCCTGTCCTCAAACCCCTAACTAAAACCTGCAGCTCATCTTCTGCCTGGTGTACAGTTGGCCTCAGCCCAGCGGCCGCTTCCTTGCTGTGGGGACAGTGCTGCAAGCGGTCAGCCCTGTGTGCAGTGCGGCCAGCATGGCAGACTGTCTCAGAAAGACAGAGATGTCAGTAGATCTGGAGGATGCATTGCATGGGGGCCACGCCATGGAGGTAGGAGATTGGAAATACGGGCATGCCCGAATGCTGGAGTGGGAAGCATGGACTGCGCGAGGGGCACGTGAGGCATAACCTGACCCCCTTGACAGGGATCCATTGGCCTGCGAGCCTTTAATTCTCTATCTGGTGACAAAAAGGAGGGAGAAAAAGTTGGGGAGGAAAAGGGTGGAGTGATACGACTTTTATATGCTGTGTTTCCAAAGGTGCCATTTTACAAGGAATTAACACTCAACTATTTAGTATTTCTTTAAATAGGGTTAGCCAACCCATTTTCATCCTTACCTGGGAAGGAGAACAAAGGATTTTCATCACAGTCCCACACGGTTATTCACATAGCCTGACCATCTGCCTTGGGCTCATAGCAAAGGATTTGGCTAAATGAAAAAATTGAACTTTATTTCATTATATTAATGATGTCGTGTTAACCAGTAACTCTCCTCCAGAACTGAAAAAAAAAAAGCCTCAGGCTTATTGCTATCTCACCTTAATAGCCAGGGATGGACAACTGACCATGGTGGGCTGCAATGCCTCAGCTGCCCTGTGAAATTTTGGGGTATTGAATGCTTGGAAAAGGCAAAATCTATTCATTTTGTAGTAATTCATAAGGTACAATATTTTCCTGTGCCACATATGCCAAAACAACTACTGACTTTCTTGAGTTGCTGGGGTATTGGAAACCTTTCAGCATTCACTCAACTCAAAGGTTAAAACCTGTGTATGTTTTGATTAGGAAAAGCTATCCCTGGAAATGGGATTCCTCCCAGCACGCTGCTGTTGAGGAAGCCAGATGGGCCATCATATGGCTCAGGCTTTTTGGGGAGTGGACCCAAATGTTCCTCGTGAATTAGATGTGGCCAGTACCAAATGGGGTTTGGGGCAAAGGCAACAGGCAAAATGAGTTAAGAGATGAACTGTGGTATAGTCCCTTAGGAAAAGAACTGTGTGCTGCCTGTGACACCCGACTGCAAGTTGTAAGAGTAACTCAGAAATGCCTTGAGAAATTAAGAAGAGCCATCCCCTTACAGGGGTGGATATGGGACACTGTCTCCAGCTTCACTCTGCCTGTGCACAGTGGAGCCTTGATGCCAAAGAACGTCAGGCACATGCAGGCAAGGAGGCCATCTCGAGGGGCTCAGACCTGTGCCCTACCCTGTACACTCAGACACAGCTCCAGTGTGATCCCAAAAAGGTGGTACACGACCAGCGCAGGCACAGAGACCAAGTCAGCATGGACACGATGGTGAGGTGGTAGAGGACAGGGGAGAGCTAGGAAGGAAAAGGAGTCCTTCTTCTTTTCCACATAAAACTTACACACCTAACTTATGATTATAATGCTTTTCAATGAAATCTTTCTAAAATGCACTCTGTGCTCCCCTGATTTGTGCTGTTTGCTTCCTAGATTAATGAATCATGATTAAATTCTTTACTAACATCGTGGCCACCTGGAATGCTGTCCACACTGGACCACAGGTCTCCAGCAGCCGGTGAGACTACAGAGGCTTTTACCGCTCCCACCTCCCCTTCCCTTTCACTCATGTCTGGAGGGCTTAGACCTTTGGCATGAGTTTGGGAAAAGTTACTTCCCAGAGCAGGTATCTGAAATACCCAAGGATATCTTAACATTCCCAGCTCACTCTGACTGCCCACTTTCAGTGACACTGCTGAAGAAGCCTGGAGTCCCGGGGGAGTCCAAATTCATAGACGAGACCCTCCAGGGTTGACATTCGGTGCTGGTTTCAACCCTCCACCCAAGTAAGCTGCACCCCATGTGCCTCCAGAGGGCCAGGGACAGAGCTTTAATCTGACATTTTCCCATGTCACCAGAGCATCTGATTGTGGCAGGCACTGTGGTAAGTTCTGTGAGGCCAGGATGAAAACCTCAGCGCTGGTCCTCAGGGAGCTCACATGGTGGGTCACCCTGGCAAAGGGTGCACAGTGGGGACAGAGTCAGGGCAGCCAAACTGGCCCCCTCTGAGTTAGAACGTGAGGGCTCCAGATGAAAGCAAGGCTGGTCCCGGCCAAAGGAAGAAAGGAGGGACAGAGGTGAGAACCAGCTGTGCCCACCATGCGTCCCCGTCATTTGCTTCTAAGTCACTGCAGCTGCTCTAAGAAAGGGGTGGCTGGGGTGATGAACGGGTACACCCCAGGGCTGGCCACAGTGCACGGCTGCAGTGCACACCCAGGCAGTTTGCTCGGAGCCGCTCACCTGCGGGGAAGGCGCCAGCACTCCTTCCCATCAAACACTCATCCGAGACTTGGAGCAAGTCACAAAAGCTCTCCTCCTCAATTCTGCGACTGGCACATGTTCCAGAAGGATCTTGAAGGGCCCAATGACTCAATCGAGATTGAAAAAGACCCTACATCTGGATGAACAAGACAGGGTTCCTGAACAAGACCCCAGGCCTTGGGGTCTCTGCCCAGTGGACGAGCCTGCCCTGTGAGCAGAGACTGCCCCAGCAGCCCTGCCATCGCCCGCTGCTGTCCTTTCTCCAAAGCAGCCCAAGAGCCCCACCGCCAAGCGCCCAGGAGGCAGAGGAGACACAAGCAGGACACAGAGACTCAAGAGCGCACCGGGGCGCCTGGGGGAGAGGAGGGCGCGGGGCACAGGCAGGCTGGACGGGGCTCTGTGGAGGGAAGACAAAGCCATGCAGAAGGGGTGCGAGCACGAGAGGGAAGCCCCCCAGCACAGGCCCAGGGCAGCAGCGAGTGGGGACCAGGAGTGACAAGGCCGGGCAGGTGTGACAGGCCATGTGGGTGGCAGGCTGCAGACCCTTCCGCCCCCCTTGGGGACCAGGCTAGTCTGCCCACCACTCCTGCCCTGCCTGTCCTCCTGCAGCCACTGTATCCTGGCCAGGCCTGGGCTGCCAGGTCTCCAGGTACGTCCCGTTTGGGGACCCCGGCCCCACCAGCCCACCACGCCAGCCCCTCCAGCCTGGGTGCTTCCCCTGCAGCCTTGCTCCATGCGACCAGGCTGCATCCCTGCCCAGAGGAGCGACCCCAGGGCTGCCTTGGGGCCCGGGTCATTTCCAGTAAAAGGTTGGGGTTCACGTAGCTGCCACCAGATGCCTAAAACTTTCTCGAATTAAGAATTTCCCTTTTCGTTTAAACCAGCAAATCTAGACAGCAAAGAGGGCCTTATTTATTTGCTGTTGCTATTTCTGTTTCTGTTTTGTGTGCTTTTCCCCACCTCCCCAAAAACCTAATCCTGATATGAAACCCTCCCTCGAGAGGAGCCTCCCAGTGGGTCTTCCGTCTGTGTCCTGCTCTGCTGGGGTCACTTGGTTCCCGAGCACTCGCTGCCTTATTTCTACCAGACTCGGGTCTCCCTCTACCTTTCAGGCCCCTCCAAACTGGGTATTTCGCATAACCCTCAATTTTGGAGAATGAAAATACCCCTCCAGCTCACTGTTTTTGTGTTGTATCAGTTAAATCGGAGGCAACCAATTTAAAAATCAGAAGTGATGTTTCTGGAAATGGAATTTCTGTGTGACGCAGCAACGTGTGGTCTTTTTCTAACGCCTGAGTCCCTATGTTTCCCGTCGCCCACGGGACAGGGCCCCGGAGCTAGCCAAGGGGACAGGTGCACTGAGAGGCAACCGGTGTTTCCCTCGAACCCACATGCTTCCTTCCAAAAGACGGGCGTTCCTCTCCTAACGGGTTTGGTATGGATGGTTTTTACCCCTGGGAACATCGGTACTGAATAATCTGCCCTCTGTGGGTCCCACTTGTGCTACCATCGATTCAGTCCCATTTCTAATTCAAAAATAAATCTGTGGAGAATTTGAAAAATGAACTATTAATTTCTGGTGTAACACAACCATTTTTAGTTAAGATTGTAAAAAAAAGAGCACAAGGAGTCAGAAAAATCTGGAGTAAAATGAGGAAACCGAGATTACCTTCTGTTTAACCGGGGGTTGTCTAAATGGCCTTAAGCAAGTTTCTTACATTCTCTGCATCCTGAAATCCGCATTATTTCATCATTTAAAGAGAAGAAAACACCTTCTATGGCTTTCTCTCCCTAATGTGAGGCTTAAGGACAAATACAGAGTCCTTGAGGGAACAAGCCCGCTGCTAGCCCAGTCCCAGGCCTGGGAAAACCCCTTTGGCATCACAAGCCTGTTTCCTTACCTGTGAAGTGGGGATGGCCCTGCCAGCTCCCAGAAGTGTCCCCCAGATCAGACGAGACCACCTGGAGAAAGGCCTTGGAAGCAGTGCAGTGCTGTGCAAGATGTATCTGCTCTGATTAAAAACCCAAGGCAGGAGCAGAGCCGGGTTGCCAGAGCTCTCCTTACTGCCCGCCGGGTGGGACTCGGGCTTGTGGGTCCATCTGTCTGGGTGGCGTGGGCGGGACAGACAGGAGGACGGTGGAGCCGGGAAGCTGGAGTGCTGGGCGGGTCGCTCGGGAACCAGGCAGCGACCACGCGTCCCAGGTTAGCGTCTTAGTAAAGGTAGGCTGCTGGCTGCCTGGCCGGGGGCACAGAGAGAAATGCAGCCAGACAGCAAGAGCCTCGAAGAAGAAGGAATTTTTTCATTGGAGGCAAAAAAGAGAGAACGGTTTGGAAGTGGTAACAGCCAGGGCAGCCGAGGCAGGCAGCGGGCTGCGAGGGCACCCAGCCGAGGGGGGAGAGTGAGCTGGGCGCCGCTCCCTCGGGGGCCCCTGGGCTCTCTGTCTGTGGGTGACATCGGGGAGCGCTTCCCTTGCAGGGCTGCCCTGCCCGGAGGGGGTGACATCCGGGAGGCCTGGGCGGCAAGGGGCCGCGGTGTGGGGGGGGGCATTTCACAGGCCGCCCCACGGTGAGTCCCTAACACATGCCCGCTCAACTTCCTGGCAAGAAGCCCGAAAGGGGAGAAAACCCAAGGCCAACACGGAGGCCTGGCTGGCATGGGGGCGGCAGCTGCACCCCCAGCCCCGGCATCCTAGGGCCTGTCTCCTCCCTCCCGGGCGCTGCCCCTGCCCCGCTCCTCGTCCCCCAGCCCCTCCCCTGAGGCACCTGCTCGGCCACTGGACACTGAGTCCCAGGATGCAGCCCCACCAGGGCGGAAAGGCCGGCGGGGAGACCGGGAGAGCACCTGCTGAGGGGAGAAGGGACCTCCGTGCAGCCTCCGGCGTGCGCCTGGACAGAAGCCGCCGTCGGCAGAGCGGCCGCCCAGGGGCGGGCGCGGCGTGGACCCCACCCCCACCCCTCCCGTCGGAGCATGCACGGCAGGCACCGGTCCCACGCGCTGCCCGTCCGCTCTATCTGTGGGGCCGCAATTCCTGCCGAGAGCACCTGCACGTGGGGCCCATGGAAAAGGAACGTCGTAGCTTCAGAGAAAGGAAAATAATCCGATTTCTCAAGAATTATTTAGAAGAAAGAGTGCTTTTAAATCTCCAAAGGACAGCAGGGGCAGCGCTCCTTGGTGCTGAGGCTGTATTTACAGGCAGCCGCCTGTGCATCCTACAATTCACCGATGTGGCCTTCACAGCCTGGCACAGATGCAAAGCTCGCGATGTCGCCCGTGTGATTTTACAGACAGGTGGCTGGCACAGTAACTATTTGGCAGAGTTGTTTCTTTATCTCCAGTGCTATTAGACATGTTCATCAAAACCACCTCAACTTTGAACAAATTTATTTACATACATATGATTGGAAGAACACGAATATTTCATATCAAAACTTATGGGGAAAAAAACCAAACCTAGGCTAAAAGTTAAATTCAGAGCAGTAAAAATTGTTATTAATGAAAGAAAGATGAGAGGAGGGAGGCAGGGAAAATTCCTTGTCTCCAGCAGATTTATGAACAAATTTATTTTTCAGAGCATCAGTAATTCTTAAGTTATATCAAAGTTTTCCAGAGTGCAGAAAAAGAGAGAAATTTATTGAATTCATTTATGACACCATCACGAATCTGGCCATGATACCATAATTTGACAAATAAAATACAAATAATGAAATAAAAAGAAAAACATTGTGCACTCTCATTTTAAATATAGTTTCAAAAATTTCAAATAAAATACGGGCGAATTCAGCAAGTTAGCAAAAGAATCATTCACCATGAATAAGCAGGTATTATCCCGTTATAAAAGACAACTTACCATTAATCCAAATAAGAACAGTGATAAATTAATCTCATAGATGGTAAAAATATATTCATTACATGCAGTAGCTTTTCTTGATTTTTTAAAGCTCATTAAAAACAGAAATAGAAGCACGTCTCCTCAACACTATAAAAATATCTACCTTGGGGGTGCAAAGGTAGTTCAGTGGCAGAATTCTCGCCTGCCATGCAGGAGACCCAGGTTTGATTCTGGGTCCATGCATTTCCCAAACAAACCAACAAAAGAAAGAAACAAATGAAAACATACAAATGAAAAAATTCAACAAATGATGCTGCAATAACAGGATACTCAAATGAAACAGAATGAAATGTGACCCCACCATGCAGCATACAATAAATAACTATCCTAAAGCCAGTGTCTTCCTGAATGGGACCAAAAAAAGTGGGAGGTGGGGGGCACGAGGAAACCCATGAAAAACCATTAGCGCTGATTGGCGGAAACGACTTTCTAAACTTGAGTGAATCTGCAGGTTCCGTCTTCCAGGAGGGTGGAGTAGCAGCTCCCATCACCTAAACCCCCTGCCTGGGGCAGCTGCTCGGCGCACGCAGGTGTTGGCTGTCTGAGGCGCAGGTGAGGCTCCCCGCGGTAAGCGAGCAGAGCGTGAGAGGTGCAGCTGCGCCTGAGTGGCCTAAGCCGCCACCCCAGCCAGGCCTCGACCCGGAGCAGGAGATCAGTGTTCAGTGGTGAAAGCTCCCGCGACTGGGGTTGTTACACAGAATTAGTGCAGCAAAAAGCAGGAAAAAGCCTGACTCAAATGGGAATTGTTAGCAGAGGTCACAGAAAACAAGTATGTGGCATTGGCTGAGCACAGGCAGCGGGGGGACTGCCACAGGCTCCACACGCCCTTGTCCTGCGGTCGGGAACGTGCCTGCCAAGCTTGCAGCGCTGGCCAGGGCATCGCAAGGAGGACGCCTCCTGGGAGCTTGCATCTCTGACTGCACTTGGAAAGGGCTGCAAGAAAGAGGGGAGCAGCAAAGACGTGCCCGGCTTAGTAGAATCGAGATGGAGCGTGGAGAGCCCCAGGGGGGACGGAGCTATAGCTCACCTCCAACCAGTAAGAGAGAAAATTCAGACTGATTTGAATAAGAGATTTTCCAAGATTCATCCCAAATCAAGGATGAAAGCCGTAAGATACAGCCTCAGAACCACATCAGGGCTGTACCGACCACACCCAATCTCAGAGCTGGGGACAGAGGTGACCCCTCATGGATCTCAGGAGCTGGGGACAGCGGTGACCCCTCATGGATCTCAGGAGCTGGGGACAGCGGTGACCCCTCGTGGATCTCAGGAGCTGGGGACAGCGGTGACCCCTCGTGGATCTCAGGAGCTGGGGACAGCAGTGACCCCTCGTGGATCTCAGGAGCTGGGGACAGCGGTGATCCCTGACCACACCCAATCTCAGAGCTGGGGACAGAGGTGACCCCTCATGGATCTCAGGAGCTGGGGACAGCGGTGACCCCTGACCACACCCAATCTCAGAGCTGGGGACAGAGGTGACCCCTCATGGATCTCAGGAGCTGGGGACAGCGGTGACCCCTGACCACACCCAATCTCAGAGCTGGGGACAGAGGTGACCCCTCATGGATCTCAGGAGCTGGGGACAGTGGTGATCCCTCGTGGATCTCAGGAGCTGGGGACAGCGGTGACCCCTCGTGGATCTCAGGAGCTGGGGACAGTGGTGGCCCTTCGTGGATCTCAGGAGCTGGGGACAGCGGTGACCCCTCGTGGATCTCAGGAGCTGGGGACAGTGGTGGCCCCTCGTGGATCTCAGGAGCTGGGGACAGCGGTGACCCCTGACCACACCCAATCTCAGAGCTGGGGACAGAGGTGACCCCTGACCACACCCAATCTCAGAGCTGGGGACAGAGGTGACCCCTCATGGATCTCAGGAGCTGGGGACAGCGGTGACCCCTCGTGGATCTCAGGAGCTGGGGACAGCGGTGACCCCTGACCACACCCAATCGCAGAGCTGGGGACAGAGGTGACCCCTGACCACACCCAATCTCAGAGCTGGGGACAGAGGTGATCCCTCATGGATCTCAGGAGCTGGGGACAGCGGTGACCCCTCGTGGATCTCAGGAGCTGGGGACAGCGGTGACCCCTGACCACACCCAATCTCAGAGCTGGGGACAGAGGTGACCCCTGATCACACCCAATCTCAGAGCTGGGGACAGAGGTGACCCCTCATGGATCTCAGGAGCTGGGGACAGCGGTGACCCCTCGTGGATCTCAGGAGCTGGGGACAGCGGTGACCCCTCATGGATCTCAGGAGCTGGGGACAGCAGTGACCCCTCGTGGATCTCAGGAGCTGGGGACAGCGGTGGCCCCTCGTGGGTGCTTTTAGCTTCTAGAAAGGAGTCCAAAGGCCTCGGTCACAGAAGCCCGATGTATCCAATGGACCCGTGAGTAAGACAGCCATGTATAAAAGAGTTGTGATGTGGCTTTTGACACATGGTGTTGATTGGAATGAATAAGAAAAGAAACAGCAAAGACCTTATTAGGGCAACCCTCTGGCCAAAAGTGCTGCCAACCTGGGTTAGAAGATGCTGTGAGTGTAAAAGGTGGACGGACTATGGGCTGCCCGCATTCCCACAAGCAGGAAGTGGCTGAGCCATCCACGAGCCCTTCTTGAAAGCTCCCTGCACTGTCACCGCAGGGGCGATGGGCAAAGAGCTGTCCAGGGTGGCCGCGGGGCCAGGGACCACAGAGCTGCTTCCGGGGTCAGCAGACCCGGGACCTCGCGGGGGTGCCCCCAGGATTTAGGAGTTTCTGTTCCAGAGACAGGGAGTGTTACTCCGTCCCCGTCCCCATGGGTTGTCGGTTGGCGGAGGAGCGGCCGGGTGCCACCTGCATCTGACGCTGTCCCTGAGGGCCGGAACCTGGAGACTCTGCCAGACCTGGATGAGACTCTTCACGTGGGAAAGAGAATATCTCCCCATAGTAAAATAAACCGTGAAATTTAAAAGACAAACTTGGAAAACAATTTGAGCAACCATGATATCCTTACTATATAAATGGTAGACACAAATAAATAAGAAAAGTCACCAAGACCTCATATGAAAATTGATGGACATGATGAGACAATTTTAAAAGAGGAAATGCAATAACTAATAAGTACTTAAAATTTTTCAGTATCACAAGTTTCCAAGTATATAAAATTTAAATAATATAATAGCATTTCTCCCCTATAAAATAAACAAAAACTTCTGACAATCATAACACTCGATTTCATAGAGCGCACAGTGAGAAGGGCATAAGCTGCTGGTAGAAAAATGCAGGCTTTCTGGACAAGAGGTGGGGTTGTCGGATCACAAGCTTGATATTATTCGCACCCTTCGTCCATGCAGTCAAATATTGGAATCTATCTAATTAAATAAACGGACACTCAGGCCAAGGCAGCGGCGGCAGCGACAGTGTTTGCTGTGGAGGGAAGAACTGGTGTCCGCTGCTTCGCGCTGAGCTGCTGCCACTCCCTGCTCAGAACCCGCGGGTTCTCCCCCGCAGCAGCGGCAGCGTGCAGGCGTCCCTCCTTTCCAGACCAGTTTCCACCTGGCCTTCTGAGCCCGGCCTCAGGGTCGCGTCTGCCCCGGCTCAGTCCCAGGAACTCCTAGGATGACCTAAGCATTCAGCGATTAGAACAAGTCGGGGGTGACAAATCCATCACAGAATCCCATGAAATTCCATGAAGTGAAATTTCAAATCATGATGAAGTCGAGTTTTTGACATTAAGTGAAAGCGTGAATGAAAATAGCATGTCATCTCGGCGGTGCATAAAATGGAGGATTATAAATAACTGAGAGAAAACATGACAAAATGTTCTGCTTGGCAAAATCAGCAGTGCCTTGTATTTTCCTCTCTGCACCCCTCAGAGGTTTTGCAGATGATGCCCATTAACGTGCTCTGGAAGAAAGAGGAAGGCTTGCCTTGCCACGAGGGGCAGGCGAGGGGTGAGCCTGGAGACCTCACACAGGGAAGTGAGTCGTGACCAGGGGAGAGCAGGCTACGCAGACGTCAGCCACATCCACACCCACACCTTCTCTTCCCTCCAGAGCATCTGTCTCCACAGAGGGGGGGGATGGAAATGCCTCCTATGCCCCCACGCTCCTTCATTTCCTTCCAGGAGCTGAGAACTTTTCCAGGTCCCTCTGGAAGCATCCTCTGTCCCCACATAAATCAGAGAGCTGTCCACCCCGCTGTCGGTAACCCAGATGGCTTCCACACTAACGATTTGGCAGAGTTGTTTATTTACCGCCAGAGCTATTAGATGTGTTTATAAAAACCACCTCAACTTTGAACAAATATATTCAACAAGTGGAAAGATACTAGAGAGTATAGGATATTATTTTTCTGCAAACAAGGGAGCATCGAGAAAGCTGGGTTTGCTGTTGGCCACTGGGTTGGGTCTCGGAGATGCAGGGGAAAACGCATGGAAGGGGCCACGGCCACTCCAAGCCAAGTCTCTGGGCTGCCAGGGCAGGGCTGAGCCCCAAGCAGGGGCTCAGACGTGCCCAAGGACCCAGGTTGCAGGCTGACTCGCTGGGCCCTCATGGACAAACTGAAATGCAGAAGATACATTTTCCTTCAAAGAGGATGTAAGTCTTAAAGCAGACCAGCGTCTACCACTTCAGAGATCAGCTCTCAGGGGGCTGACGCCGTGGGTTTGCAGCCTTGTGTGACTGCTGGACATGAGGTGGCAACCCAGTTAATAAGTGACGGCACCCCATTTGGCCTCTGTAAATGTATAATATCCTTACGCTTGCTGGTGGGAAGCCGCACTGAATACCGAATGCTTTTGTGGTCCCACATCTGAAAGATTACTAGAGATAATTAGGGAAAATAAAAACAGAGTGGCCAGTTAAGAAAAGCAAAGCAAATTGGAGGGTAGGGACAAATTTAATTATTCTAATAAGATGTCTCTTTGAGAGTTCCTTTCTTCATCAGACCCAAACCTGACTATTAATTATTCCACTAAAAAGCAAAAAAGAAATCACCTATAGCATGTCTTTTTCTGTTTCTAAGTACCACTTTGTAACCTTTAGTTCTTTCATTCCTACTTTGGGCTACAAGTGTATAAACCTGTAATTAACAACTTCTTTATTGCCTCTGCAACAGTAATTGCCATGTATAGCCCTGAGGTAGGAAGAATGAAACGTGGTTCCTCTCCCCTTTCTCCCGCCCCCTCCCCACCTCCCCCCATTTAACCAGGCTCACTGGTTACTCTTAGGGTCTCGCCAACACGTTCCCTTTCACAAGAACCTGGTGCGAGCAGCACACTCCCATGCGGGGACCCTAGTGTGAGGCCATCAATACAGGTTCTGGAACAATTCCCCCTTTTGCAGAGCAGCCTGGAAAAGAAAAGAAGCGTGGAGGCTGGGCTGGGATTAGATTATCATGAAACCGTCTGCAACTTCAAAGGCTTCAGCAGTGGGGACAGCAGGTTTATCACGCCTGGAAGTGCCCGGCAACTATCAGCCACGTCACCCAGATGCTGAGCAGCTTTGGGGGAGCGCAAGCCTGCGCCGTGGAAAAACATAAAAGCCGCGCTTTCTTTGGAGCGTGAACCACTGGTCTTGGAGCAGATATTGGCAGGAAGCAGGACCTTGCATGTGTTGGCCACAGGCAGCTCAGCCCAGTGCACTCATGCAGCCAAGCCTCTGTGCAGCGTGAGCTTTCATCGATAAGGGAACACAAGATGCTTTTCTTCTCTCCCCAGAACGCCAATTTTACGTAGGTCAGCAGATGGCTAATAGTGTGACCAAGGATGAACCATCGATGGTCAGTAAAGCTGCAGGCTGCTTGCCCCCGACACTCCCACAGGAGCTTACCCGGTGGGTACACACACGAGTTTGGAAGTAAAACTTTGGTGACTGACATCATTTCCTGATTAGACTTCAGGGGACTTTTTTTTTTTTGCTTATTTTGGGATATTTCCAGTGGGATTAATGAGACTTCAATTTGACCTGCAAGATCTTGGAACTAGCCAGAACAATGGAAAATGAATGCAATGTTTATCAATATGGAGAAAAGTCCTCTGGTTAAAAGATACCAAATAAAAAAACAATTAAATTCTCACGCAGCCACAAGACTAGTTAGTGTGTAGCCCTGAGGTTGTACCCCCACGCCAGGCTCCAGGACAAGGCCCCCCTGCCGCTCCGTGCAGCCTGCTCTCCTCTCCAGTCCCCTGCTTCTTCGACCCCCCCCCAACCCCGAAAGCAAGCTGTGACCATGCACCGAGCTGCCCTCCCGCAGGCCAGGGGGCCACCTGGCCCGTCCCCACTTGCCATGCCACCCGCATCCTGGGCCGCCCACTCTTTCTCTCAGCGCCTCCCTGGAGGTGGGGCCCCCAACCCACCCACGCCTAGTTCCATTTCACTTTCGCCAAGTTAAATCCCCAAGGTAATAGTTTTAACAGCACAAGACAACGTTGGCAGTGAGTTCTTATTCTACCACCTCTATCCAACTCTCACATTCATGATGTTTGTCAGTGTAACTGAATGAATAAATGAAACATAGAACTCATTCTCCTTTTCTCTGGGGCTTGGGTGAGAGTCTTTTCTGATATTATAAAAATAGCACCATATTATTGCAAAAAACAAGAAAGGAGAAATCAGTATTTTTTCCAACACCCAGAGGCAGGCGATGTTGGCACCTTGTTACATCCCTCCTCATCCCTTTCTGTGTGTGGTTGCATCTTCACATCATGTCTTCTTGTTGCCATTCTTTTTTCCCCATGAAACTTTAAAACTGTATACAGTTTTCCACGTCACTGAAAGCTCAGCAGCCTGCAAGGCCATACAGTATCTCCTTTGTGAAGACTAGAGCTGGTGCACTTCCGTACGGCCGGAGTGCAGTGGCTGCTTTAACCTCCTTCATCAGGGTGAGACTTCACGAGAACCCATGGGCACTGGTATCCCTGTCTTGTGGTGGAAGGGCTGCAGGGCAAAGCGGTTAAGTATCACGTGTCAGGTCTCACGGCTGCCAAAGGCAAAACCAAAGTCCCAGCCTGCTGCTCCCAGGGCAGCGGTTTCCCTCTATCGTTACCTCATAATTTGCTTGACCCTTGCACGACCATTCACTCATAGACTGCCCATCTCTTCACTGTGCAAATCTCACTCATAGACTGCCCATCTCTTCACTGTACAAATCTCACTTGAATGCAGCCAGTTTCCTTTGGCCACCCAAAATGTATCCCAAGCTATTGAGATGTAGCGAAATGGATTTATTTCCTTTCTGATTGCCTGTTGCAGCAGTCAGTGGTGGTGTGGGGGGGTGGGCCCGGGGAGAGGAGGACAGAGAGAAGCAAAGGACCTCAGCTCCAGCCCACAGGGGTTGGCTGCATGACCTAAGAGTCGAGGACCAGCCACGTTGGCCCTCTAAGTTGTCAAAAGCTGCTGCACCTCTCTCAGGACCAGGGGCCCACAGATGGACAAAGAGAAGAGCTCATTGAACTGGGCAGGGCCAAGGGGCCTGGCTTTAGGACCAACAGCCCTGCTGCTGTGGACCTGAGGACTCCAGCTTTGAAATTACTGTGGTGGTAGAGGGCATCTCCAGCGATGCTGTCTCACCTCAAAGCATCTGTAATTCCAATTTTCAGAAGGACCAGCCAACCCAGAGAAAACAAATAATAGACACCCTGGTGACCAGCTCAGCCCTGGTCTGTCCAGTGGTCATCATCCAGAGAAAGCTCCTAGAGGGTGGGCGCCCACGGCAGAGAAGCCACAATGGAATGGCCACTAATCACACCTTGTTACTGACTTGAGAAAACACTGTCCAGACTAATGGACTTCTTTTTGCACTCTGAGTGACAACAGCAACGCAAATGTTCCAAAAAACGATCATGGCCATGAATACACACCCATGTGATGATATTGTGAGCCATTGATTGTTCACCGTGTATGGAATATTTGTGTGTTTGTACGTTAAGTTTTTACCATAAAAGTATTTTAAAAAGAAAGAAAGAATAACGACACCATCGCAAGGAGACTTCACCGCTTTCTGAGCACACACCGTGAGCTCTTCTCCTGACCTGGAAGCCATCTGATATCATAACCCAAGCTTAAAAGGGTTTGAAAAATTAAAGTCCACTTCTCTCCTTTGCTACCTCATTTCTCAATGAGTCAAATTACTAGTCCAGACATGCTAGATGAAGGAGTAAGTGCCAGGCAGAAAATTTTTGGCTTTTATGTGTGTGCTTCTATGTGATAAAATAAAATGATATGTAATCTTCAATTATGTCATGATGCATAGTGTTGTGATTTCCTGGAAAATGTGGAACTAATCAGTTATTCATTCAGGAATTAACTAGCGCACCCGTTGTCAGATTAAACTCCTTTAAAACTCTCCACATCCTTTCCTTGGCGTTAACTCTCTAAGAATCCTGAGACCTTTGCATGTACTTAGGAAGGGGGAGACGGCCTTCTCGGGTGCCAGACGGAGGAAGGAGACAGACGTCTTCTGTGCTCAGCTGTGAGGCTGGCCCTTGGTACTCTGCCACAGCAGCTCCGGCACTGGCAGGCCCAGAGCCAGCTGTGCCACGTGTGTGAGAAGACAACAGCGAGAGCGCGGGGTGGCGGAATGGAGCCTGACGT
This sequence comes from Tamandua tetradactyla, assembly GCF_023851605.1. Taxonomy (NCBI): domain Eukaryota; kingdom Metazoa; phylum Chordata; class Mammalia; order Pilosa; family Myrmecophagidae; genus Tamandua; species Tamandua tetradactyla. The sequence goes on along the minus strand of NC_135344.1, from coordinate 3,794,040 downwards.
CATCGGGTTCAGCTCCAAGCCCCCCACCCCACTGCCTCTGCCCCCACTTCCCCGCACACCCACGCTCGAGCCATGGAGACAACAGCTCCACGCTCTTTATCGCTTCAAAAGCAGCACATCTTAGTCCAATTGTTTCTTATCATATATAACCTAGAAAGGAGTAAAGATCCATTACTCGATTTTTGCAAAAATTTTCTAATCTTCTGTGATTATAGAGCCAAAATCTTTGTACATACAGATATTCTATGCTGCCTAATATGCGTTTGCTCCGTTTGAATACCAGACAAGGTTCCTGTCTGGGTTTGATCCGACACCCTGTGCTGAGCACCTCTCATGCACTAAGTGCTGCGTGAAGTACAGAGAAAGACCCACACCCCGACGTCCCACTCACAGCGCGGGAGTGAGGTGGGAAGACCCAGCTCTTCTGATTTCCTTATTTTGTAGAAGTTCAAAAATTGGGGATAAAAATTTCCACTTAAAAAATTGTAAAGCAGCTACAAATGTTTCTGGTATTTCTTTACTTTCACATTTCCCCCACATAGGTTGTTTGATATTCTAAAAATATGTCTTCTACAGTTCGTGTTTTTTATAGATGCTTTCAAAGCAAGAATCGCTTGCAAGGTTGGTCAGCCTTTTGACGGAAACCTGATTGTGCCTCTCCCCGTTTGTGTGGTTTAGTGCCGTTTCACTCAAATCTGAGGATAAATTTAAGTTCTGAAGCCCCAGGCAAAGATGTAGTGACAGATGTGATGTGCCGTTGGGACTTTTCTCTAAGACTTTTTGACGTAAATAATAATTCACACTTTCTGAGCGCTACAGGTCAAAACAATTCTCACACGTGAAACACAAGGGGAAAGAGTTTCGTTTGTAAATCATGCTTGGCGCTTCTAGCATGGAGAACGAGATGTGGACGGAGTTTACGTGTGTAAGTACCCGGTCAACACTGGGTGTGCTTGCTGGGATCGTGTGTCACCACTGACCAAGTGGCAGGACTGTCGGGTTTCTCTTCTCCACCCAGACTCCTCGTTCATCTGCCCCCACGCCTCACGGGGGCGTCAGCATCTCCAAAGCGGGTCAGGATCTGACAAAGTGATAAACTTTCTCTTTGTGGATATTATTTTCCTGTCTGGAGCTAATAATTAGCATTGTTTTGATGTACCAAGTACTCCTAATAATGGAAGTTAAATAAGAAACCATTTGATTGAGACCCAGTATGTCCATACTCAGGAACCAATTTTCTAAATGCTAATGGACAGTAATTGTTTAATGTAAGTTTTCTAAGGCATACTTCATGTCCACAAAATTTACCACGTTCTGTATTTTATATAAGATAGGACCATGAAGGAATGAGGCTGACCAGTTTAAACACACATACTAGACTTTACATTTGCAAATGAGTGCTGGCCTCTAAAGCAGTCCTCTTGAGAAGCCATGGGGCCTCTTTCCATTTTTCTGACAATCAAAGTGTTTCCAGGGTCCCTCCTTTTAGAGTTGTCTTCAGAGCCAGATCATAAATTACACTGGAAAACCAGGTTCCTGATTTTATAAGAAATATTTGACCAAATCTGTTATTATGCAGCTCAAATGCTTGCCCTATTCATCAAACTTGGTTCCAAAGAACTTTTTTTCTCACATAAAATCAATTCTACCTCAAAGCATCAAGATGCCCTACCACTGATGATATCTGGAAGAATAAGCTGCAAAAAGTAAGGACACCTCCAACTATAAATTGTAAAACATTTTTGAGCAATGGAAGTTTCTTTGGATCAGATGTTCAGATAAGCTCAGAAGTGGCTTTTCTGAAGAGGCTTTATTTGGGTGCTTTAATTCTGATATTTGTTTAAAGCTCAGTCTCTTTTGAGTCATACCTTAAACACAGAAAACCTGTTTGCTGGAGACAACAAATACTTTATCCTAATTTAATTTCAATATTTACTTATTATCGTTATGAATGTAGCATTCCTGCTGGTTTTACTTTTAGTGGTGAAAATACCAGCTAATATTGTAAAGGGTGCTGAAGGTACACACATCCCCTCACAAAACGCGGTGAACTAGGAAGCAGCACTCTTCCTGGCTTTTGTATGAGACTCAGGACTGAGAGCAGAAGGCCAGTGAAGGAGCCTGCAGGCCCCGGCAGCTGGGCCCGGCCTCCTGTCCCCGTTCCCCATACTTCGCCCTCGTGCCACCCTCGGCAGGTATTTACGGAGGGCCAAGCCCCATGCACTGTCCCAGGTGCTGGGAATTCAGCAGCGAACAGAACAAGTCCTTCCTCTCCTCGAGCTGACGTCGTAGCGGCAGAGAGAGAAAAGAAACAAGAACAAGATCAGCAAAAAACGCAGAACGTGTCAGCGACACCGGCTATGGGAAAAGACAAAACAGGTTTGGAGGCGGTTCAGAGGCGCCTCTTCATCTCTAGGCCAATGGATATAAGAGCTGGACCAGCAGGGTCTCAAGTTCTTCCAGCTCCAAAGCCACTGACCCACTTTCTAAGGCCCCGTCCGACTTCCAGACTCCACGAACATCTGCTGTGTGCTTAGGAAGGCTGCCGGACAGACACCTGGGCTGTGCAGGGACAGGAAGAAAAGGACATTGAAAAGCAGTTAAGGGCGGGCCACGGTGGCTCAGCAGGTAAGAGTGCTTGCCTGCCATGCCCGAGGACCCGGGTTCGATTCCCGGTGCCTGCCCATGCTAAAAAAAAAAAAAAAAAAAAAAAGAAAAGCAGTTAAGGTTCAACTGGTTTAGATGAGCTGTGACAAAACAGCACAGCAGTGGCCTGAGCTACTAGTGCCATCGTTCTCACCTGTGGCCTCGCACGGCCACACCCCAGCCACGATGCCACAGGAGACAGCAGTGGCAGCCTGAGCAGAGGCTGGCACTGGGCAGGCCATCGGGCTCGTGCTCCTCATGTCTGCCGTGGGGAGAGCATGCTGTGAGTGGCCCTTTCATCCCAGAAGAGTGAGAAACCTCGTGGGGCAAACGGGAACTGAAACCACTGCCAAGTTCAGCTCTGCCTCGCTGAGATCAGTGCAGCCCAGCGGACCAACAGATGCAGGTACAAGAACTGATGCCATTGGGATTAGGATTTGTTTGGGACACAGCATCTCACAGTGATCGCTGACTGATACACTCATTGAAATTCTGCCCATAGCAACCATGTCCCAAGAGCACTGTGTAATGTGATGACAGTCCATTCGGGAGCAAGACAACCTGATTTCAATTCTGTCTCCACCATTTACTAGCCAGATGGGGTTTAGGCAAGTACATCTCTGGGCCTCTGTACCCCTCTAGTAAAAGGAAGTTAAGATCTCTACCCCCCGGAGAGGCCAACGGTAGGAAATGAAGTAACATGGGCAAAGTGTCTTCCACGGAGCCTGTCACTGAGTAAAAACTCAAAAGGCCAATTCCTTTAGCAGTTGGCCAATTCACATTAGACTAAATTCCAGACTATGTTGTAAAGTACTATGGCACAACTCTTATTCATTCAACAAACAACCATGAAACAAGAGGAGTGTGTATGGCACAAGAACAGCTTCTAGAACAGTGCTCTCCTTGTGGAAAGTTCGAGGCCCTGCCTCAGGAGAAGCAGGTGTGCCCTCTTAAAATGAAATGCTTCAGCTCAGTTTTCATGTAGCTCAGTCAGATTCCTGTATAACAAATCCTGCACAGAAACCCTGTATAACAAAAGATGATCTACTCCCAGCAGAGGGCGCACTGATTTCAAAAAATATTTGGTACAGCAAAATTTCCAAGGTAGGAAAGAAGCCTGGGTCCCTTAGAGTTTTTCTTGGAAGATTGTAACCTACAGGAAACCACCAGCAAGAAATGGCCTAGACGGTAGAGACACTGGCTCTAACTAATGTCAAGAAGCTTTGTATTTGATGAACCATTTAAAAACTTACGATGGTGGTACAGCACTCAAGGCAGCTTCCAACCCGGGAAGATACATATTTGGGCCCAATCTCGTGCATCCTCCAATGGAGCCAGAGCCCTGGGCCTCTCGGGGTGACTGCTCCCAACTCCTTCCCACCGTCCGAGCCCTGTCCTGTGCTTCAAAACATCGCCCGGAGAGAACGGAGAATGCACGCCCTACCTTTATGTGCCGTGTGATGGCCATAAATGGTGCCTGTTTCTCATGTGCAGAAGAAAGAATGCCGAGCTACCGGTTGGATTAGAAATTCTGAGTTCAAAACGAGCTGTGCAGTGGGGCTGGTTGATCTCGGCTCCCATTTATTTACTTGACTACAAAACAAAAATAATATGAATGTGAAGTGCCCGAAGCAGGGCCACCGTGTCCTTGTCACCGTTGGACGGCTCAGGCCGAGCATGGACAAAATCCAGGACTTGCAGAATTTTGCACTCAGCCTCCCCCTCCCCGGCCCCCCACTAAGGGCGGGCCTCTGGCCGAGCGCCTCCTTCCCAAGGAACTTTCTCTCCAGGGCCCGCTCTCGGTCAGGGCCATGATGTGCATGGACAGAACCGCCACCAAGGACACTCAGGGTTTCCTTCCCCAGAGCACACGTGGTCTAACTGGAGGTGGTTGTACTTTCAACGCTAGAGCCTGTGGGTTCTAAGAAAATCAACACCTGGAGACAGAAGTCCAGGAGTGAGGCAGGACATGCCATATTATTGTCAATACAATTTAACCACTTCTTAACAAGCATCAGCTGTATAAGGACCTAAATACTTCAGCAAATGATAAGATGACCAGGAGAATGTTTTCTCCCCTCAGTGGGTTTATGATTTAGTGAAAGGCAGAGGGATGAGAGAGAAGAAAACACAACTATGTGAGGCAGGATACGATACAGCCACAAAGGAAGAAGCCGCCAAATGCTTTGGGAGTGCCGAGGCCGAGAAGACACTGACAGTCGGGAAAAGCAGGAAATTCCCAAAAGAGTTGACGTTAGAAATGGGCCTTGAGAACGGATTTGATTTCCACCAGGATGCCACAGGGGCACAGGCGGAGAGCTGCCCCCAAAGGCACGGGGGACCAAAACTCTGCGTGCCACCAAGATGCAGACTCGAGGAAGTACACAAAACCCACAGGTGAGCTAAGAGTGCTGACACACTCTCCGTGCAGGAGGGGCCCCAGCGCAACCATTTGGAAACAGATGGCCTTCCACGTGACCAGCCTTCTAAAACTCGCCCCCAGAAAACCCCGGATTTTGTTCAGATCTCTTAGTTGTTTAACGCCAAACGATAAATACTCAAGAGTCTCATCTTGGAAACCCATTACCCACGATGAAATCTCGGTTATGCCCTTCATGTACACTGAACTATCCTCAACTGCACGCGGCACATAAAAAGTTATTCATTTTGCACCTATTAGTGCCAGCCGAGCAATTGGCACATTCCCGGGGACTGTGGAAATACCTGGTATCACTGGGGACAATCTTTAAAAATGCTCGTTAACCTCCAGCTTCTGATTATGTTGAACCACGCAGCAAGGTCATTTTACAGCAGGAATTGTGGAGATGTGTCATAATTTTAACCTGGTATCTGGTTTAGAATTAAACTTAAATTCAGAAGCTATACATCTACATTTAGTAACAAAGCCAAGCAAGAAAAAAACAAATGGAAAGCATGCAAAATTATAAAAGGAGCTTTATTACTAGAGAAGAATTATGTTCTAAAATTTTTTCACAACTTACATTTATTTTATAAGATTTCTTCATTCTCATTCAGAGTGCCACCCACAAAATACAACAGAGAATATTTTTTTATTAATTGGAACACTAATAATATATTTCTTAACTGAATGATGCTCTTGGGATTTCAAAGGAAGTTTCAGAAATGCATGGCCTAAGCACTCCATGTAAGTAAGCATGTTGATCCCTTCATCTTGATCGTTTAGAGGAATTTTTCCTTCAGAGCTTCTCTTGGCATTCTGCAAATTGATGGACAGGACAAAGGTATTCAGGTAAACTGGCTTGATTAGCACCACTTGCCCTTCCAAATGAAGGGAAAACATCCTGTGATTCTCTAACAGAAGCTACCTTAAAGATTAAAATTCTATTGAAAGCCAAAATTACATAATCCAGAACATTCTACAACATGGAGAAATATTTGGGATTCTCATCAATAGCATTCAATTCCAGGTCATAATCTCGTGCCCGAAGAATATACAAAATCTTCCAAGGCAGCTAACCCTGTCTTCCCTCTTTCTTAATTTTCCCATATATTGGACCATTATCAAGTGGAAACTTTCATGAGGTCTCTGAGAACACTGCTCACAGGTGAGCGTGGCTGGTGCGCGTCGGGGATGTTCGCGTGGTATTTGAGGGTAGTCAGGTGGAGATTGAGCAAAAAGCATCCGATTCTCACTTCAGAATACCCGCTGGGGTAGAGCTTACTCGTTGTTCCCCATAGCTATTCTTCCCTTCTCAGCAGCTGACTCCCTTATTTGTAGATGGGAATATACTTTTTCATTACTTTTAAAAAAATTTTTAATTAGAGAAGTTGTAGGTTTACAGAAAAACCTTGTAGAAAATACAGCATTCCCATATACCCTGTCCCCATTATTAACACATGACTTTAGTGCAATAACTTTGTTACAATTGATGAAATGATATTATAATTGTACCATAATGATAGTCCATTGTTTACACTGGGGTACATTTTTCCCATATGCCACCTGTTCTAGTCTGCCAGAATGCAACATACCAGAAACAGAATGGCTTTTAAAAGGGGAATTTAATAAATTGCTAGTTTACAGTTCTAAGGCTGAGAAAATGTCCCAATTACGACAAGTCTATAGAAATGTCCAATCAAAGGCATCCAGGGAAAGATACCTTGGTTCAAGAAGGCCAATGACGTTCAGGGTTTCTCTCTCTCAAGTGAGAAACACATGGTGAGCACAGTCAGGGTTCCTCTCTCATCTGGAAGGACACACAGTGAACACAGAGTCATCTGCTAGCTTTCTCTCCTGGCTTCCTGTTTCACAAAGCTCCCCGGGAGGCGTTTTCCTTCTTCATCTCCAAAGGTCGCGGCTGGTAGACTCTGCTTCTCATGTCTGTGTTGCTCTCTCAGAATCTCTCTTCAAAATGTTTCCTCTTTTATAGGATTCCAGTGATCAAGACCCACCCGAATTGGTGGAGACATGTCTCTACCTAATCCAGCTTAACGACTACTCTTGATTAAATCACATCTCCAGGGAGATGATCTAATTACAGTGTCAAACATACAGCATTGAATAGGGATTAGAAGAAACGGCTGCCTTTACAAAATGGGATTAGGATTAAAACGTGGCTTTTCTAGGGGACAGACATCCTTTCAAACCAGCACAGCCCCCTATTATTAACACCCTGCATTATGTGGTACATTTTTTATAATTTATGGAAGAACGTTTTTATACTTGTACTATTAACTGCAGTCCATCATTTACGGTCAGGCTCACTGTATTGTACAGCTCTCTGATTTATCTCTCAATTTTTATTCTAGTAACATATATAAAACCTAAAATTTCCCCCTTTTAACCACACTCACGTATATAATTCAGTGCTAACCTCATTATGTTGTCCCACCATCACCACATCCTTTTCCAAAACTTTCCAATCAAAGACATACTTTTTAAAAGAAACTACTGCTTCACTATTTAAACTCAAACCAGTTTGGTATGTTTTCTTTCTAACTTTGGAATTATGTCACTGACTTTAAAAAGTAGCTTTGATATAAATAATGTTGTTTTAATCCATTTGAAGGGAATTTTCTGTTTAACTTTTCTGCTAAATTTTTTTAAATCATTCCAGATGTCTCAAGTCTTTTTTTCTGATATCATGAATTATAAGTATTGTAATAACAAATTTAAAACACACACTTTGCTATATCTTAATCCATTTAACTAGAGTAGAAGAGAAAAAGAAAGTCAACAAATGGTGAAAGCAGTAAGGAACTTCCTGCCAAATCTGAAGTTGAAAAAGAATGATAACTCTAAAGCAGTATTTATTCCAATTATTACAGTATCCCTTAAAAGTCATAATGACATGTAAACTTAAGTTTCTGGTGAGTCTCACAGTTAAAATCTGAGTGAGAATCTGGCACACACGAGCAGCAGATGGGCTCTGTTGGATGGGCTCACCGCCTCCTTCAGCCTCGCCCAGCTCCTCCTGAGTCAGCCAACGTGCAAGGACGCGTGTGTGAAATCACCGTGCCAGAGCCCCCACTAGGTCTCAGGGTGAGAGGGGAAACACTCACAGTAATGAGGGAAAGCAGTTTAAAATGTGTATGTGAGAGAGCGTGTGCGTGAGTGAGATAGCACAGCAGCGTCCACCCCACGGGAAGAGCACGGGCTGCTCCCCCCGACCTCAGCCGTCGGCCCTCAGAAGGGAGCGGGAGCTCCTGAAGCCGAGCAGAAGCGGCACGTCATGGCTCGGCTTAGAAACTGCCACATGTCCTCCCCACCTGGCGCCACACTGGTGGGTCACCAAAATGCTGAAAGTTCTCACTGGACACCACAAGTCTGGACAGACACAAATTGCCTGGACACACACTCACACACACACACACATACACACAAATAGTGCCGAGGAGAAGTTTGACAATGAAGATGACTATCTGTCATGCACGTCGAGGTTCCAGGCTGTAGCACCTCTACCAAGCCTTTGTCTAGGAAAGCATGGCCCAAACACGCAACCCCCAGCCTCAACTCTGTAACTTGAGGGAGGGGCAAATGGTCTCAGGTGCACGGAGAGGACAACCTAGAAGTTGCCTGTGTTCTCACAGCACAAATTAAGTCAGAGCATCCTGAACACAACAAGGAGAAAGAAATGAGCACAGCTAGCATAGCATGGAAAAGCAGAGAAGGAACATAACATGTAAAAGACAGAGAGCTTCATCTGGAGGAAAGGAAAGTTAATGAACTTAAAGAAGTTTCTCACATTTTTCACCTATCCAACATAATAACAAGGGTTCAAATATGAGTGGATATGATGATGAAAGAAGTTTAAAAGGAAGATTGTGTGCTTAATGAAAAATTACAGACCAAAGAAGATCTTTATGGAAATAATAAATGGAAACCTAATCGCGAACACTAAAACTCTTGTAACTGACTCAGATGAAAGGCATGAGAATATCACAGTGAGTGCGTGGGAAACAGACAAACAATTCAGTCACGCAGAAAGTGTTCTGCCATAGCTATAGAAGACAAAATCCAACATAAGGATAATTGGTGTTCCTGAAGGAGATTACCAAACAAATTGAATAGATCTAGTAAAAAAAGGTAATGTAAGTTTTCTCCGCCGACGCTCCCGCCGCCATCTAGCCCTCCTCTTCCTCTTTCTCTGCCGGCACTCCCGCCGCCATCTTGCCCTCCTCTTTCCCCTTCTGCTCCGGCGGCGCTCCATCCGCCATCTTATCCTTCCCTTTCTCCTCCTGCTCCAGCGGCTCTCCAACCACCACCGTGCCCTCTTCCGCCTTCACCGGCTCCTCTGCCACCATCCTCGACAGCCTGGCCACCCTCACCTTTCCTCCTCCAGAACAGCTACTAGGGGAGTAGAAACGATACAGAACAGCTCCCAGAGCCACAACAGAGATCAAAAAGACAGCGTACCCCATCCTGGAATGGCTGACTGTCTGGGAGAACCAGCTCCGGTGAGATCGCCGAGGGGCGCGGGCTTTCCCGGGCGGAACAGCAAGCGGCCGGAGTCCCTCCCGTCCTCCTTCCCAGGCCAGCTGGCAGAATTGGGCAGGTGGTCCCCTCAAGCCACGGCGGCTGGCGCCCCCACCACACGCAGCCCCTCGGACCAACTGAGAGAATTGGATCGGAAATCCCCAGACCACGGAGAACAGTGACCGGGGGGGTCCCTTCCAAACACGTGACTCCCTGGTCTGGCTGGGAACGGTGCATTCTCCCGGGCTGCAGGAGCTGGCGCCCTCCTGCCATGCTTGGCGCCCCGGGCAGACTAGGAAATTTGGACGGGCGCTCTCCCGGGCTGCGGCGGCCGGCAACCCTCCCTGCGTTTGGACCCCCGGGCCGGCTGGCACTCTTCCAAGCCACTTCGGCTGGCGAACCTCCCCCACGGCGAGAGTTTTCCAAAGTTAAAGGACCCACAGCACCTTTTACTGGTGGGACCCACAGACAAACATGTGCCACGAGCACCACCTACTGGGCAGGATAAGAAAAACAGAACCCAGAGATTTCACAGAAAAATCTTTCAACCTGTTGGGTCCAACACCCAGGGAAATCTGACTAAATGCCCAGATGCAAGCAGAAGATAACGGATCACGCTCAGAAAATTGAAAATATGGCCCAGTCAAAGGAACAAACCAATAGTTCAAATGAGATACAGGAGCTGAGACAACTAATGCTGAATATACGAACAGAAATGGAAAACCTCTTCAAAAACGAAATCGATAAATTGAGGGAGGACATGAAGAAGACATGGGCTGAACAAAAACAAGAAATAGAAAAACTGAAAAAACAAATCACAGAACTTATGGAAGTGAAGGACAAAGTAGAAAAGATGGAAAAAACAATGGATACCTACAATGATAGATTTAAAGAGACAGAAGATAGAATTAGTGATTTGGAGGATGGAACATCTGAATTCCAAAAAGAAACAGAAACTATCCGGAAAAGAATGGAAAAATTTGAACAGGGTATCAGGGAACTCAAGGACAATATGAACCGCACAAATATACGTGTTGTGGGTGTCCCAGAAGGAGAAGAGAAGGGAAAAGGAGGAGAAAAACGAATGGAAGAAATTATCACGAAAATTTCCCAACTCTTATGAAAGACCTAAAATTACAGATTCAAGAAGTGCAGCACACCCCAAAGAGATTAGACCCAAATAGGCGTTCTCCAAGACACTTACTAGTTAGAATGTCAGAGGTCAAAGAGAAAGAGAGGATCTTGAAAGCAGCAAGAGAAAAACAATCCATCACATACAAGGGAAACCCAATAAGACTATGTGTAGATTTCCCAGCAGAAACCATGGAAGCTAGAAGACAGTGGGATGATATATTTAAATTACTAAAAGAGAAAAACTGCCAACCAAGACTCCTATATCCAGCAAAATTGTCCTTCAAAAATGAGGGAGAAATTAAAACATTCTCAGACAAAAAGTCACTGAGAGAATTTGTGACCAAGAGACCAGCTCTGCAAGAAATATTAAAAGGAGCACTAGAGTCAGATACGAAAAGACAGAAGAGAGAGGCATGGAGAAGAGTGTAGAAAGAAGGAAAGTCAGATATGATATATATAATACAAAAGGCAAAATGGTAGAGGAAAATATTATCCAAACAGTAATAACACTAAATGTTAATGGACTGAATTCCCCAATCAAAAGACACAGACTGGCAGAATGGATTAAAAAACATGATCCTTCTATATGCTGTCTACAGGAAACACATCTTAGACCCAAAGATAAACATAGGTTGAAAGTGAAAGGTTGGGAAAAGATATTTCATGCAAATAACAACCAGAAAAGAGCAGGAGTGGCTATACTAATATCCAACAAATTAGACTTCAAATGTAAAACAGTTAAAAGAGACAAAGAAGGACACTATATACTAATAAAAGGAACAATTAAACAAGAAGACATAACAATCATAAATATTTACGCACCGAACCAGAATGCCCCAAAATACGTGAGGAATACACTGCAAACACTGAAAAGGGAAATAGACACATATACCATAATAGTTGGAGACTTCAATTCACCACTCTCATCAATGGACAGAACATCTAGACAGAGGATCAATAAAGAAATAGAGAATCTGAATATTACTATAAATGAGCTAGACTTAACAGACATTTATAGGACATTACATCCCACAACAGCAGGATACACCTTTTTCTCAAGTGCTCATGGATGATTCTCAAAGATAGACCATATGCTGGGTCACAAAGCAAGCCTTAAGAAATTTAAAAAGATTGAAATCATACACAACACTTTCTCGGATCATAAAGGAATGAAGTTGGAAATCAATAATAGGCAGAGTGCCAGAAAATTCACAAATACGTGGAGGCTCAACAACACACTCTTAAACAACAAGTGGGTCAAAGAAGAAATTGCAAGAGAAATTAGTAAATACCTCGAGGTGAATGAAAATGAAAACACAACATATCAAAACTTATGGGACGCAGCAAAGGCAGTGTTAAGAGGGAAATTTATTGCCCTAAATGCCTATATCAGAAAAGAAGAAAAGGCAAAAATGCAGGAATTAACTGTCCACTTGGAAGAACTGGAGAAAGAACAGCAAACTAATCCCAAAGCAAGCAAAAGGAAAGAAATAACAAAGATTAGAGCAGAAATAAATGAAATTGAAACCATGAAAACAATAGAGAAAATCAATGAGACCAGAAGTTGATTCTATAAGAAAATCAATAAGATTGATGGGCCCTTAGCAAGATTGACAAAAAGAAGAAGAGAGAGGATGCAAATAAATAAGATCAGAAATGGAAGAGGAGACATAACCACTGACCTCACAGAAATAAAGGAGGTAATAACAGGATACTATGAACAACTTTACGCTAATAAATACAACAATTTAGATGAAATGGACGGGTTCCTGGAAAGACATGAACAACCAACTTTGACTCAAGAAGAAATAGATGACCTCAACAAACCAATCACAAGTAAAGAGATTGAATTAGTCATTCAAAAGCTCCCTAAAAAGAAAAGTTCAGGACCAGACAGCTTCACATGTGAATTCTATCAAACATTCCAGAAAGAATTAGTACCAACTCTCCTCAAACTCTTCAAAAAAATCGAAGTGGAGGGAAAACCACCTAATTCATTCTATGAAGCCAACATCACCCTCATACCAAAACCAGGCAAAGATATTACAAAAAAAGAAAATTACAGACCAATCTCTCTAATGAATATAGATGCAAAAATCCTCAAGAAAATTCTAGCAAATTGTATCCAACAACACATTAAAAGAATTATACATCATGACCAAGTAGGATTCATCCCAGGTGTGCAAGGATGGTTCAACATAAGAAAATCAATTAATGTAATACACCATATCAACAAATCAAAGCAGAAAAATCACATGATCATCTCAATTGATGCAGAGAAGGCATTTGACAAGATTCAACATCCTTTCCTGTTGAAAACACTTCAAAAGATAGGAATACAAGGGAACTTCCTTAAAATGATAGAGGGAATATAAGAAAAACCCATAGCTAATATCATCCTCAATGGGGAAAAATTGAAAACTTTCCCCCTAAGATCAGGAACAAGACAAGGATGTCCACTATCACCACTATTATTCAACATTGTGTTGGAGGTTCTAGCCAGAGCAATTAGACAAGAAAATGAAATACAAGGCATCAAAATTGGAAAGGAAGAAGTAAAACTATCACTGTTTGCAGACAATATGATACTATATATCGAAAACCCGGAAAAATCCACAACAAAACTACTAGAGCTAATAAATGAGTACAGCAAAGTAGCAGGTTACAAGATCAACATTCAAAAATCTGTAGCATTTCTATACACTAGAAATGAACAAGCTGAGGGGGAAATCAAGAAACGAATCCCATTTACAATTGCAACTAAAAGAATAAAATACCTAGGAATAAATTTAACCAAAGAGACAAAAAACCTATATAAAGAAAACTACAAAAAACTGCTAAAAGAAATCACAGAAGACCTAAATAGATGGAAGGGCATACCGTGTTCATGGATTGGAAGACTAAATACAATTAAGAGGTCAATCCTACCTAAATTGATCTACAGATTCAATGCAATACCAATCAAAATCCCAACAACTTATTTTTCAGAATTAGAAAAACCAATAAGCAAATTTATCTGGAAGGGCAGGGTGCCCCGAATTGCTAAAAACATCTTGAGGAAAAAAAACGAAGCTGGAGGTCTTGCGATGCCGGACTTTAAGGCATATTATGAAGCCACAGTGGTCAAAACAGCATGGTATTGGCATAAAGATAGATATATCGACCAATGGAATCGAATAGAGTGCTCAGATATAGACCCTCTCATCTATGGACATTTGATCTTTGATAAGGCAGTCAAGCCAACTCACCTGGGACAGAACAGTCTCTTCAATAAATGGTGCCTAGAGAACTGGATATCCATATGCAAAAGAATGAAAGAAGACCCATATCTCACACCCTATACAAAAGTTAACTCAAAATGGATCAAAGATCTAAACATTAGGTCTAAGACCATAAAACAGTTAGAGGAGAGATGCACCAAAGACCCTACCGATCCAACTTATCTATGAAATGCAGTTAACACATCAGCTAGACCTGTTTCCAGAATGCAGAGTAACACTTCTCTTATTTAAAGATGTAAAAAATGCTGGAGACTTGAGAAAAAAGGCCATGGAAGGCACCATTGATGGCTCATTAATAAATCCTACAGTGATTGTGGATCCATTCCAGATACTTGTGGCAGCAAACAAAGCAGTTCATCTCTACAAACTGGGAAAAATGAAGACAAGAACTCTATCTACTGAAATTATTTTCAACCTTTCCCCAAATAACAATATTTCTGAGGCTTTGAAAAAAATTGGTATCTCAGCAAATGATACTTCAATTTTAATTGTTTATGTTGAAAAGGGAAAAATACAAATAAATCAAGAATATTTGATATCTCAGGTAGATGGTCATCAGATTTCTCTGAAAAATCTTCCTGAAATAACAAATATTACAGAAGTCAAAAAGATATATAAACTCTCCTCACAAGAAGAAAGTATTGGGACAGTATTGGATGGTATCATTTGTAGAATGTCAACAAAAGATGTTTTGTGAAATGTGAGAAATATTAACAAAATTTCAATATTAAAAAAACATTGATTTTCCTTTCAAAAAAAAAACAGAGGAAAATGTAGGGAGATATCTTATGAAACTTACAATTGGAGGCGGTTTTATGGACCTTAAACCTAAAGCAAGAGCACTGAAGAAGGAAATAAATAAATGGGAGCTCCTCAAAATTAAACACTTCTGTGCATCAAAGAACTTCATCAAGAAAGTAGAAAGACAACCTACACAATGGGAGACAATATTTGGAAATGACATATCAGTAAAGGTCTAGTATCCAGAATTTATAAAGGGATTGTTCAACTCAACAACAAAAGGACAGCCAACCCAATTACAAAATGGGAAAAAGACTTGAACAGACACCTACCAGAAGAGGAAATACAAATGGCCAAAAGGCACATGAAGAGATGCTCAATGTCCCTGGCCATTAGAGAAATGCAAATCAAAACCACAATGAGATATCATCTCACACCCACCAGAATGGCCATTATCAACAAAACAGAAAATGACAAGTGCTGGAGAGGATACGGAGAAAGAGGCACACTTATCCACTGTTGGTGGGAATGTCAAATGGTGCAACCACTGTGGAAGGCAGTTTGGCGGTTCCTCAAAAAGCTGAATATAGAATTGCCATACGACCCAGCAATACCATTGCTGGGTATCTACTCAAAGGACTTAAGGGCAAAGACACAAACAGACATTTGCACACCAATGTTTATAGCAGCGTTATTTACAATTGCAAAGAGATGGAAACAGCCAAAATGTCCATCAACAGAAGAGTGGCTAAACAAACTGTGGTATATACATACAATGGAATATTATGCAGCTTTAAGACAGGATAAACTTATGAAGCATGTAATAACATGGATGGACCTAGAGAACATTATGCTGAGTGAGACTAGCCAAAAACTAAAGGACAAATACTGTATGGTCCCACTGATGTGAACCGACATTCGAGAATAAACTTGGAATATGTCATTGGTAACAGAGTCCAGCAGGAGTTAGAAACAGGGTAAGATAATGGGTAATTGGAGCTGAAGGGATACAGACTGTGCAACAGGACTAGATACAAAAACTCAAAAATGGACAGCACAGTAATACCTAATTGTAAAGTAATCATGTTAAAACACTGAATGAAGCTGCATCTGAGCTATAGGTTTTTTTTTTACTATTATTATTACTTTTATTTCTTTTCTCTATATTAACATTCTATATCTTTTTCTGTTGTGTTGCTAGTTCTTCTAAACCAATGCAAATGTACTAAGAAACGATGATCATGCATCTATGTGATGATGTTAAGAATTACTGATTGCATATGTAGAATGGTATGATTTCTAAATGTTGGGTTAATTTCTCTTTTTCCGTTAATTAATAATAATAAAAAAAAAAGGTAATGTAAGAAAACTTCCCTGAAATGAAGATCTGAGATTTTCTAGATTGAAAGAGTCCATTCCAGAAAAACTAGTTCGGCAGTACTCACCTCCAAGGAGGAGGAGAAAAGAGGATGGAGAGGGGGAGGGGAAGGAGGGGGAGGAAGAAGAGGAGAGGGAAATGGAGAATAAAGAAGAACTACTAAATTTAAATTTAGAAACTACTAAAAACTATTAAATTTAAATTTTATAAATAAAAAGTGGAACAAACAAAATTTAAAACTCATGTCTGTATTTTAGCTGCTAACAAGTTACAGTTGAAGATAGAATTAGGCAACTGGAAGATTTGATCAGAAGAAAACACCCAGGGCGAGACATGGAGAGGCAAAAGAATGGAAATAAAGTAGAAAGCTTGAAAAGCAAAGGGGACAGGTGAGGTGGTCTGCTGTCTGTATATTTGGAGTCTGAGAAAGAGATGAGTGAAAATAGCCTAGAGACTACATTTGAAGAGCTAATGTTGGAAAAAGTGCCCAAAATGTTTAAAGACAGGAAGCCATAGATGCAAGCAGTCCTATGAACTTCAGACAGAAATATAAAATAAAACCAAATATGACTACATTATAGAAAAATTTTCAAAACCCCAAAACAAAGCAAAAATCTTAAAAACAAAGAGAAAAAAGAAAGATTATATTCAAAGGAAAAATTATTAGACTGACAGCTGATTCCTCAAAAGAAAAAATAAAAGTCTTAAGACAAATGCAATATTTTCAACTTACTGAAAGCAAATAATAGCCAACCTAGAACTCCGTATCTAGTGAAATTATCCTTTCATAAGTATAGTAAGTAAAATAAAGACATTTTCAGATTAAAAAAAAAACTGAGAGTTTTTTTTTACCAGCAGGCACATGCTAAAATAAATACAAAAGAGCATTCTTCAGGCAGAAAGAAAATAACAAGTGGAAGCTGAAAGACTCAAGAATAAGTGAAGAATCCTAAAAGGGGTAAGTAGGTGGGCACATCTGAAAGAATGTTGGCTTCATAAAGCAATTATGATAATGCCTTGTGGGGGTGACAATCCGTACAGAATTAAAACACAAAATGATGTTATCACAACATTGTGAATGCAATTAACAGCACTGAAGTATATATATCTGAATATTATTAAAAGGGGAAATGTTAGATTTTACATAAGGTAAAAGAATAAAAGATTTTTAAAATCCACAGACCTCCACAAACAGTGAATCCGAAGTAAAACCATGGCCTTTAATTAATAGTACAATTATAAAAATGTGCCATCACCAGTGGTAACAAACATTCCACACCAATGCAGGCTGTTCAGTTGTGGGGTGGTATGTGGGATTCCTGTATTTTATGTGTGATTGCTCTGTGAACCCACAACTTCTCCAATAAAAAATAATTAACTTGTAAATGGAGAGGGAATAAATAGATTTTAAAATATTCTAAAGTTGCTGCATTATCCTAGAAGAGATGAAAGTACTAGTTCAGTCTAGACTTTAATAGTTCCATGATAATGCATACAGTAAGAAATCACCTAAAGAAGAGTAAAAGAGCCCTCAGCGCATTCCTTTCTTTTATAACTGTATCCAGCATATCTAGAAACAACGAGCCAAAGTCATTATGCCTTTTAACGCCACAAAACTCTGTTCAGGTGTCAAAAATACTGTCACCCAGAGCCTTGCCTCATATAAGCATATGATTAGCAGAATCAAGCAGTGATATTTTTACTATCTCTATTGCCAGCTCATGCCATGGACTGCCAGTGCCATCTTGATTACTAGAAATTGAGTTTAAATTAGGGCTTTTGAATTTAATCAGAATAGAATGCCAAGTGCAAGAACCCATTTTTAAGATTCTGTTTCTCAAGAATCACTCCCATTACCAAAGCTGTCAGGGTTCTCTAGAGAAACAGAACCAACAGAAAGTATCTGTAAATAGTATAAGATTTTATAAAAGTATCTCATGCAGCTGTAGGGATGCAGACTCAGCTGCACCAGCTCCCAGCGGCCAATGATGGGTCCCCATGTGACCCAGCACCCGCCATGGCAGCAAGCCCCTCTGAGGCCAGTGGGGAGCCCCCCTGCTGCTCTGAATGGCTCTGGTGTCTCCTCTCACCTCTAGACCCTCTCTTATAGGGCCACTAGGTCAGCCCCACAAAGGATTATCTCCCTTTAATTAACTCACAGTCAAATAATTAAGGCTTTTAATCATATCACCATTTCCATCACAGTTCACAAGTCCTCCTCACACTCAAGCAGAGACTTACACGGGATGGGTCCACCAAGGGGCAGGAATCGTGGAACTACCTTGGAACTATACCTTCCACATAAAAATACAAAATATCATATTTTGTGGGATTCAGCCAATGGTAAAGGAAAATGTATAGGTTTAGATGTACACATCTAAAAGACAAAACTTATACATCTAAAAGTCAAAATTAATGAACTATGCATTCATCTAAATTTCAAAAAAAAAGAACATCAAATTAACCCCCAAGAAAGTAAGAAGGGAAAAATAATAAATGGAAGAACACAAATTAAGGTAATGGAAACTATTACATTACATTACATCCAGGAGGAAATCAACACAGCCAGCAGCTGTGCAGAACACTCCTGTTCTGGTGGAGGAAATAAGAGAAAATTTAAAAACAATAAAGACCAGTAAAGTTGGTCTTCCTTTAATTACCCTCCTCTGCAGGTCATTCTAAACAATGCCCATGATGAAACACTTCTTCCTGCAGGGCAGACTTCTCTCCTCCTCTGACACACCAGATAAACTAGACTTCCAGGAAAGAAGCACTACTGGAGATGAAAAGAGACACTTCATAACAATAAAATATTTGATTCACAAAGAAGATGTAACAATCCTTGATCTATAGGCTGATATTAACTTTACTTCAAAATATATACAGCAAAAGTTGGCAGAAATAAATGAAGAAACACACAAATCCACAATTGTAATAGATTTGAGTGCTTCTTCCTTGAAAACTGATAGGACAAATGGTAAAAAACAGAAAAGTTTTTTAAAAACATTAGAACAACATAATGATCAAATTTGACTTATTGACCAGCAGCTGCAGAATACACTTTCTTTTCAGGTGCATATAGAATGTTTACCAAAATTGAGCATCTGTCGGACCACAAGGCCAGTCTCAATAGATGTGAAAGCATTGCAACCATTCAGATTATCTGTTACCAAAGTGCAACCAACCAGAAATGAACAGCAAAATAAGCAACTCTTCCATATGTCTGAAAATTGAGATACATACTTCTAAATAACCCCTGGATCAAAAAAGAAATTATAAAAATCACAATTATAAATACTTTATGATCATATACTAGTTTTTATTGCTGCATAACCGATCATCACAAGCTCAATGGCTTAAAACAATTCCCATTTCTTGTTTCACATTTTCTATTGGAGAGGAGTCTGGGCACTGCAGAGCTGGTTTCCCGCTCAGGGTCACACCGGGCTGTGATGAAGGTCGTAGCCAGGGCTGTGCCCTCCCCAAGCTCAGAGTTCCTCTCCCAGCTCACTGGTTGTGAGAAGACTCAGCTGCACCAGCTCCCAGCGGCCAATGATGGGTCCCCATGTGACCCAGCACCCGCCATGGCAGCAAGCCCCTCTGAGGCCAGTGGGGAGCCCCCCTGCTGCTCTGAATGGCTCTGGTGTCTCCTCTCACCTCTAGACCCTCTCTTATAGGGCCACTAGGTCAGCCCCACAAAGGATTATCTCCCTTTAATTAACTCACAGTCAAATAATTAAGGCTTTTAATCATATCACCATTTCCATCACAGTTCACAAGTCCTCCTCACACTCAAGCAGAGACTTACACGGGATGGGTCCACCAAGGGGCAGGAATCGTGGAACTACCTTGGAACTATACCTTCCACATAAAAATACAAAATATCATATTTTGTGGGATTCAGCCAATGGTAAAGGAAAATGTATAGGTTTAGATGTACACATCTAAAAGACAAAACTTATACATCTAAAAGTCAAAATTAATGAACTATGCATTCATCTAAATTTCAAAAAAAAAGAACATCAAATTAACCCCCAAGAAAGTAAGAAGGGAAAAATAATAAATGGAAGAACACAAATTAAGGTAATGGAAACTATTACATTACATTACATCCAGGAGGAAATCAACACAGCCAGCAGCAGGATCTTTGCAAAGGCTCTTTGAGATTAAGTAAAGAAAGAAGGTACAAACAACCAATGTCAGGAATAAGAAGTGAGACATCACTACCGATGCTACAGATATTAAAAACACCTGAAAAGGACTATGAACACTTTTAACGGAATATCTGAATAGCCCCTACAACTATTTTAAAAATCAACTCTGTATTTAAAAACTTTTTCACAAAGTTACTTCAAGGCTGAACTGGCCTCTCTCAGGCACATAGGAAGAAATAATGTCAGTCTTAAGCAAACTTTTCTGAAGAATAGAGAAAGAGGGAACATTTCTTAGTTCATGTAATATGCCAGTTTGAAGCTATTATGTACCCAGAAAAGCCATGTCCTTTAATCCTCATTCAGTATTGCTGGGTGGATCTTTTTTGTTGTTTCCATGAAGATATAGCCCACCCAGTTGTGGATGGGGCTTTTTGATTGGATGGTTTCCATGGAAATGTGTCTCCACCCATTCAAGATGGGGTTGCTTACTGGAGCCCCTTAAGAAGGAACCACTTCAGAAAAAGCTTTAGAACCAACAGAGTACACACAGACAGGGACCTTTGGAGATGTCAAAGGAAAACACTCCAGGATATCCTTATGAAACAAGAAGCAGAAGAGAAAGCTAGCAGACATCCTCATGTACCCTTCCAGCTGAGAGAGAAATCCCAAATGTCATCAGCCTTCTCAAGCCAAGGTATCTTTACCTGGGTGCCATAGTTTGAACATTACTATAGCCTTGCCTTAATTTGGACATTTTCATGGCCTTAGAACTATAAACTTGCAACTTAATAAATTCCTGTTTTTAAAAGCCATTCCATTTCTGGTATATTATATTCCAGCAACTTTTACAAAATAAAACAATATCTGAATAGCCCCTTGTATTAGTTAGGGTTCTCTAGAGAAACAGAATCAACAGGGGACACTTGCAAATATAAAATTTATAAAAGTGTCTCACGTGTGGGTAATTGAAGCTGAAGGGATACAGACTGTGCAACAGGACTAGATACAAGAACTCAAAAATGGACAGCACAATAATACCTAATTGTAAAGTAATCATGTTAAAACACTGAATGAAGCTGCATCTGAGCTATAAAAAAAAAAAAAAAAAAAAAAAAAAAAGTGTCTCACGTGACTGCAGGAACAGAATCAACAGGGCAGGCTGTGAAGCCGACGACTCCGATGGATGGTCTGGATGAACTCCACAGGAGAGGCTCACCAGCCGAAGCAGGAATGGGGCCGTCTCCTCTGAGTCCTCCTTAAAAGGATTCCTGTGATTAGATTTAGCATCACTCATTGTAGAAGACACTCCCCTTTGGCTGATTACAAATGGAATCAGCTGTGGATGCAGCTGATGTGATCATGACCTAATTCTATGAAACGTCCTCATTGCAACAGACAGGCCAGCACTTGCCCAACCAGGTAAACAGGTACCACAACCTGGCCAAGTTGACACATGTCCCTGACCATGACACCCCTATAACTATTTTAAAAATCAACTCTGTATTTAAAAACTTTTCCACAAAGTACTTCCAGGCTCAACTAGCCTCTGCTAATACACAGGAAGAAATAATGTCAGCCTTAAGCAAACTTCTGAAGAACAGAGAAAGAGGGAACATTTCTTAGTTCGTTTTATGAGGCCAGAACCTTGTTATAGAGGCCAGAAAGGGACATTATAGGAAAGGAAAGTTATAGGTTAATCTCACTCAAAAACACGGACACATAGATACATACAGAAAAACAAAAATTTTAAATAAAATATTAGCAAAAAAAACAGCAATATGTAAAATTCATAATGACTCACAACTAAATTAGGTGTGTTCCAGGAATGAAAGGATTTTAACATTTGAAAATCAACTGAGATAATTCCCTACATTAGCAGAATAAAGGAATCATTATCTCAATAAACTAAGTAAAATGTTTAATAATACTCAAACATCCATTATGATTTAAAATGTTTTGCACAACCAGAAATAGAAGAGAAATTTCTTAATCTGATAAATTGCATAAATAAAAATCCCTCAGTAAATGCCAGACTTAGACAATGAAATATTGAAAGCATTCTCTCTGAGATCAAGAACTAGAAAGCCCATTTACTTCACTTTTGATTAGAATTATATGGAATTTCTAGACAGCATAATGTGTAAATGTTGTAAAGTAAGAAGAATTTGTCATAGATTTCTACAATATGACTGGATGCACAGAAATTTTTTTTTAACCCTAGATTTTAGCAAGGGTGCCAAATGTAAGATTAATTTACAAAAATTGAATGTCTTTTATATACTAGTAAGACACAATTAGAGAATGAAAACATTAAAGACACTTTGCAATAGCATCAAAAATATCAAACGCCTAGGAATAAATCTAAGACAAGCAAGTTTCTCTGCTCTCACAGCACACACACACTCACAGTCACCTGAAACAATAAATCATTGTCAGAAGAAATTAGAGAATAAGTAAATGAAGACAGATACCAATTTAATGAATAAGGCAATTCAATTTGTGACGACTCTTCCCAAATTGCGTTCAAGATTCATTGTAATCACAGTTTCAAAGAATTTTTACAGAAATTTCAAAAATCAATTCTGAAATATATATGGACAAAGGTGGAGAGTAGCCTAGAGCCCCTACGGGAACATGGTGGGAGCCCTTGCTGTACTGGAGAGAGTCTTGGGAAAGGCCCAGTGAGACAATGTGGTCCTAAAGCGAGGAGGGAGCACAGCCCCCCGAGAGGACCTAAATGGAGCTGGCCAATGGCATCTCAATGTGGGAAAAATGGAAATTGAACCCTGCCTCTAACCACACACGTTTAGATTGATCTTAGACAAAAATATGAAAGTCAAAGCAATACATCCTGTAAAAAATAATATTAAAAAATATGTTCATGGCCTTAAAACAGGAGAAGAGTTCTTAGGATATAAAAACCACCACCCGTAACCAAACGCGTAGTGAATGGATCACACTGCAAGGGAGACCTTTCATGGAAAGGAACCAGACGGTCACGGAAACGTGAGCCACACGAGAGGCTATGTGCACTATGCTAAGCCAGCAAAGAGACGCACCGGAACTCCAAGTGTGAGGAGAGGGTGGGTCCGAAGAGACCCGCAAGGCAGGCGCCCGGCGGTGTGCGCTCCCCGAGCCCCCGCACCCCGGACTGTCCCCCGCTGGCCCCTCTCCCGCACCCGCACGTGGACCCGGCTGGGCCCCGCGCCAGCGGCACCCACCGCATCCCCCCGGTGAGAGGCCCGCAGTGCTGGTCCCTGCGCCCAGCGTGCGCCCTGCTGCCCCTGTCCCGTTCACCTCCCCCGGCCCCTGCGCCCAGGTCCGCGCCCCTTGCGGCCTGTCCACGAGCTCCACTGCAGCCGCAGGAGCTGCACGCTCTGTCCCCTGTCCCTGCCAGCGCCGCTAATTAGGCCCAACTCAGGGAACCAAAGGCCGGTCCGAGGGGAGATGGGTGGGCACGTGGTGGCCTCCCCAGGTGCCGGTTCCGTAGAGCAAGGGGAGTGACCCACCCAGAGAAGGGAAATGAGGGGGAGGAGCCACGGCATCTGCTGGTGAGCCGGCCGGGATCCACGCGGGGCGGGTCCTCTCCATGACATCCGGGCGCGCGCGAAACTAACGGCTGGAGGAAGGCCCGGGGCGGCCCCCAGGGCAGGGGGACTGTCCTCGGCAGCGCGCGGGGCTGTGGGTCTCTGGGACCTCGTCCTCTCGCTTATCCTGACTGGGAGGTGGACTGCTGGGCCCTTTTTGACAATTTGCGGAGCTGTGTTTTCATCTTTTGCGCGCCTCTCTGTACTAATGTCTATTCTTCAATTTAAAACAAGGTTAAAACAGACGGCTAGACGTGAAGCTCAAGGAGCAGGGGTTGGCTTCTGCCTGGCGCCGCAACGTCTGAGTTCTGGGATGGTCTGTTATCACCTCCCATCCTTCTGTTCTTGCATCCTGTTTCCTGGTCTTCTTCATATCCGATGCAGGGAGCAATTTGTCAATCAAATTCATCCGACTCTGTTCTTTATACAAAGTAACAGTCTTGGATTTACAAGGAAAGGTTGATACAAGGAAAGGGAGAACTAGTGCCACTACTTTCTCATATTTCCAAAGAGCTGGGCCATGAAATGAAATGTTCTGGCTAATTCAGACTCACTGTACTAAATTGGCAATTCCCAAAGCAATAGAAATAAACCGAACATCGGAAGCAGAAAGTGAAGTTCTGAGTTGTATATACATTACAAGGAAAAGGTTTCAAAAATATAAACAACCCACAGGGAGGTGGGTCAGAGTGGAGCCAACCAACACCGAGTGTGGCAGGGACGGTGTGTTAGTTAGATTCAGTCGTCAACTTGGCCAGGTGAGCATACCTAGTCTTGTTGCTGCGGACATAAGCCAACGTAGGTGAACCTCATCTGTTGCTCATTACATCTGCAGTCGGCTAGGAGGCGTGTCTGCTGCAATGAGTGACTGGTTTGACTTAATTGGCTGGTGCTTAAATGAGAGAACGCAACCTAGCAGCCTAAGCAGCTCAGCATACCTCATCTCAGCACTCACAGCTCAGCCCAGGCCTTTGGAGATGCAGAAAGAAGTCACCCCGGGGAAAGTTGCTGGAACCCAGGGGCCTGGAGAGAAGGCCAGCAGAGATCACCCTGTGCCTTCCACGTAAGAAAAGAACCTCAGTGGAAAGTTAGCTGCCTTTCCTCTGAAGAACCAACAAAATAAATCCCCTTTTATTAAAAGCCAATCCGTCTCTGGTGTGTTGCATTCCAGCAGCTAGCAAACTAGAACAGACGGGTTCTGCCGCAGCAAGGTGGGGCGGGCAAGCCTCCGAGTGGGGGGGACACGCTGGCGGGGGGGGGGGGTGTGCGCCAGGCCTCCTCATCCATCACGGTAATAGTGGGTTAAATCGGAGAATGATGGGCCTAGGTCTTTGAAAAGGGCTGCTGCAGCGTGAGGTGGTAAAATGTGCTGCTTAACTGTGAGCCTTCATCACACCCACATCAAAGCTCAGCAAGGGAAAGGGAAAAAAAAACCAGGGAATTCAGGCAGCCCCAGCGCTGCACAGCCTGGTGAGATGGTGTCCAGCTGTCTTGGCTCCTGACCCCGCAGGGCCTCAGCCCCCCCAGGCAGGATGGACCAAAGGAAGCCAGGATCCACAGCCACACAGATGTCTTCTCTTCTGGTGCTCTCTCCCTGTGGCTTAATTCCTCATGGGACTTCGGGGCAAATCTCTGACATGCACCCAACTTCCTGGGTGCGATGTTGTCATGGGGGTCTGGCCATTTCCGAAGTCGTCCTTACTTCAGGGATATCAAAAAGTCACAAGAAAGAAAGAAAATAAAGCTAGGAAAATCTCTGAGCTTCAAACAAAGATAGCTGTCAGGTCATTTCACTGTGTCTCGTAAACACATAATATCAGTCTGGCTTCATAACCTTGCAATGTCATTTTGATCTATATTCACTGGATTTTAAAACCTAAAAGGAAACTAGAATAATAATCCAATAGCAGCATTATTTTGTAGTAACCAAAAAGTGGAAACAACCCGAATGTCCATCAACTGGCAACCAGATAAATAAAATGTGGTATATATATATAATTGCATATTGTTCTGAAAAAAAAAAGAAATGAAATCTTGATACACGCTACAACATGAATGAACCTTGAAGGCGTTACGCTGAATGAAAGAAGCCAGTCACAAAAGATCACATAGCATACAATTCCATGTACATGAAATGTCTGAAAAAGGCAAATTCACAGAGACAGAAAGGAGATGAGAGTTTGCCAGGGCAGGGGGTGGTAGTGGGGAATGAGGAGGGACTGCTAATGGGTTTGGGGGTTCTATTTGGGGTGATGAAAGTTTTCAAAAGTGATGGTGGTGAAGTCAATGTTTTCAGATTTCATTGAATTGTGCACTTCAGATGAATATAGTGTAGTAAGTGAATTATATTAATTCACTTATTAATATATTCAATTATATTAATAATAAACCTATTATAAAAAATACATAAATAGGAATCCACATTCTTTTCTGTTCCAGCCTTGTAGGTGTGAACATTATCAGTTGATCTAGAATTTAAGTGGCCTGTCTGGAATGTTTGACAAACAAATTTTTCTCATGAATTATGTATATAACTTAAAACAATACTTAATGGGAGACTGGAAAGAGGGCAGGTACTTCCATCACCTAGGGCTGCAAGCCCTGCAAATTAACAACAAGACGGTTCATTGAAGCAGGTAATAGATTAGTCTGAGAAAACAAGAAATCTTTGTGGGGATGGATGTGATTACCCATATAGTGGGCTTGCTAATCGTGGCTCGTAGGAGCAGCAGTTTAGGTGCTTTTAAAAACCCTGAAAGGCAGAGCCTCGGTTAAATGGCATGGCGAGACTCAACGTGGACGCGCTGAGGGCAGCTCTAGCGGCTTTCAGAGCACAGGAAAGGCTCACAGGGTGGTGTGGGTTCGTGAGCCTGGTCTGGCGGCAGCTTACACATGCACACTTCAGGCGTCTGTACGCTGTGCACACACGTGTGCATCTGCGTACGGGGGGAGGATGTCAGGGCACACCCAGTTTCCACACACTGCCTCTGTCCTTTCCAGTTTAACTCAGGCCAGTGTGTTCTTCTCCTGGAAAGACCTCGGAAAGTGTCCAAGGAGCTCCTTCAGGTGGGGCCAGAGGGTGAGCCTATGCACTTGCCCGAGAACAGTTTGGGGGCGGCGGTGGTTGACTGGTTTCCAGGACCCCTCCCGATGCTGCGAGCTGTGGGCTCTGCAGGACCGCCCACCCTGGAGGGCTTCCCTTTGCAGTCGGAGCCAGGTTCTGAGTTGCAAACCATTCAAGAGCAGCCATTTCAAGTATTTTCAAGGACTCACTTTTTTGTATTTGGCTCATATAAAGAAGGACCAAATTGCTAAATTGAATTTTTTAGCTTTATCAAATCTGAGGGGAATGGTAGAAAGATGCACTGCCGCCTTTCTGTAAAGCACCAGGCTGCCGTTCTTATCGAAGGTGAGCTTGACTTGGCAGGTTGATTTACCCCCTGTGCCCCCTGGGCTGCGTGAGGCGGCCATGGGCCCTGTGCCCTGGCACCCCTGCTTGGTGCAGACCCCGCCAGAGATGAGGCAAACTTCTTCCTGTCGAGTTTAACCTGGGGGTGCACTGCTGACATGCTGCAGAGAGGGGCACGTGGCCCCCAGGGGACGTGTCCCCCTCATCCCTCTGCTCGCCAAGCTGGACAGCACATGGAGAAGGAGGTGGACACCCGGCAGCCCCAGCAGCCGAGCGAGGGAGGGTGTCTGGGCAGCTCTCATAGCCCTACCAAATTACGAATGGGTCTCCAGGCATCTGCGATTTCAGAATGTAGCATCAGCAAAGGCCAAATAAGAACCCCGAAACCACAGGGGCCCCAAAGCTGCCCCCTGCTGCACCCCATCTCGTCCCTGAGTGGTTTCTCGTTAGCACCCCTGAACTCTCAGCCTCCAAGAAATGGAGCCGGCTCTCTAGGAAGGGGGTGTCTTCAGTTCTTGTTGGAATCCTCCCCCAGGGAGGCGCCTGCTGCACACAGGCAGTGCCGTTCAGAGCGCCAGGGCACCTGTCCCCATTGGTCACTTCTCCCTGATGCCCAGCATGTGTAGGCATCACAGTAGGACTGCAGCACAGACAGCCACCCCTGCCCCCCATGCACCAGGCCACATGTGCTGGTCATCAAGTGGCCATGCTTCTGGTTCCCAAAAACTCATTGCCAAAAAGTTGATCTATTATCATCAAGAAGTGAAATAGGAGAAAATATCTAAGGGCTTAAACTCCAGAATTTATAATGAATTCAGACAGCTCAACAACAAGAAGACAAACAATTAAAACTTGGGAAAAGGATTTGAATAAACACTTATACAAAGAAGATACACAAATGACCATAAGCACATGAAATGATGCTCGAAATCATTGGTGATCAGAGAAATGCAAATCAGAGCAACAAGATGCCATTTCACCCCTGCCCCCAGGATAGCTACAGCTGAAAAATCAGAGAATAATAAGTGATGATGACAAGGAAGCAGAGAAGCAGGGACCCTCATACATCATTGGTGAGAAGTGAAATGGTGCAGCCGCTGTGGAAGTCAGCTTGACAGGTCCCTAGAAAGCTAAGTATGACTCACCGTAAAACCCTCCAATCCCAATCCTAGGGGCACACCCACAGGACCGAAAGCAGCGACTCAAACACACCTGCGTGCCCGTGCACAAAGCAGCGTGATCCACTGCATCCAAAAGGAGGAAGCAAAGCAAGTGTCCACCAAGGAATGCATGGGTGCCCAGACTGGTGTGTTTACGTGCAATGGACTACTGCATGCAAGCAATGAAGTTCTGACGCCTGCCCTGAACCCAGAAGACTCGTGTTGAATGAAATAAGCCAGCCATGAAAAGATGGATATGATATGATCTCTCTGACATGAAATACCTAGAAGAGGCAAACTTCCTAGAGAAGGCGGTGGTTTGTGGTTGACCAGGGGCCAGTGGGGCGGGGGCGGGGCAGGGGCAGTGGGGGCAGGATGTCCAGCTCCACAGATGCGCAGTCTCTGTCTGATGTCGTGGAAAAGTCCATCAGCAGTGGTGGCGTGATATTGTCAACACACTTAGTGCTACCGAATTGCACACTTGAAAGCAAGTAAGATGGAAATGCTGGGTTGCGCATGCGGCATTACAGTAAAAAGGTTCTTTAGTTTATTTTAAGATTTTAATATTTCAATATACTCTTTCCCCCTTCCTTTCCTAGGCCCCACCATGTCTGAGAGATGGAAGCCGTTGCCTGGAGCGGCCGCTCTGCCTTCTCCTTCCACGCCTGGGGACCGTCCGCGGCACTGACCACGCACATGTCCTGTGTTCCGACTCGGCTGCGCAGACATTGCCAGGAGGCTCTATGGAGGAATAAAAATGTTTCCCTATCATTTCTGAGACCTTAATTTTTTTTTTTTGAGCTGTACATAGAAATAGCTTGTAATTGTTTTTTGACAGTAAGAAGCCTAAGATTGGGACTCAAAATTTTGAGATATTATGTTCTTTTGCAATTGAATTCAATGAAAACATAGTTCAATATGGAACTTAAAAAAAAAATCCCAGCTTGTGCAGTTCCTATGTTCTACTGACACCATTAAAATTACATCTAAGACTTCCGGAGAAGATGGCGGCTTAGTAAGACACGCGGGTCTTAGTTCCTCCTCCAGAACAGCAACTAAAGAAACAGAAACAATACGAAAACAGCTCCCGGAGCCACAACAGAGACCAAAAAGACAGCGTACCCCATTCTGGAACGGCTGTACGGGCAGGGAGAATCCGCTGCGGTGAGATACCTGAGGGGCGCGCGTTTTCCCGGCCGGGGCGGCTGGCGACTGGGGCCCCCTCCGCGCACGTGGCTCCCCGGTCTGACTGGGAACATTGGATAGCGGGGCCCTCCCGCCGCGCTTGGCGTCTCGGGCCAGCTGGGCAGTTTGGACTGGCGCTCCCCAAAGCCGCGGCAGCCGGCTGCCCCCCCCCCACGCGCGGTTTCCCGGCCGACTGTGAGATTCGGATTGGCAAGTTAAAGGAGCCACGGCATCTTTTACCGGTGGGACCCGCAGACAGACGAGCGCCACGAGCGCCACCTACTGGGCAGGAAAAGAAAAACAGAGACCAGAGATTTCACAGAAAAAGCTTTCAACCAGCCGGGTCCCACACCCAGGGAAATCTGATCAAATGCCCAGACACCAGCAGAAAATAATGGATGACGCTCGGAAAATTGAAGATATGGCCCAGTCAAAGGAACAAACCAATAGTTCAAATGAGATACAGGAGCTGAGACAACTAATGCTGAATATACGAACAGAAATGGAAAAACTCTTCAAAAACCAAATCAATAAATTGAGGGAGGACATGAAGAAGACATGGGCTGAACAAAAAGAAGAAATAGAAAATCTGAAAAAACAAATCACAGAACTTATGGGAGTGAAGGACAAAGAAGAAAAAATGGAAAAAACAATGGATACCTACAATGGTAGATCTAAAGAGACAGAAGCTACAATTAGTGAACTGGAGGATGGAATATCTGAATTCCAAAAAGAAACAGAAACTATAGGGAAAAGAATGGAAAAACTTGAGCAGGGGATCAGGGAACTCAAGGACAATATGAAGCGCACAAATATACGTGTTGTGGTGTCCCAGAAGGAGAAGAGAAGGGAAAAGGAGGAGAAAAACTAATGGAAGAAATTATCACTGAAAATTTCCCAACTCTTATGAAAGACCTAAATTTGTAGATCCAAGATGTGCAGCGCACCCCAAAGAGAATAGACCCAAATAGGCATTCTCCAAGACACTTACTAGTTAGAATGTCAGAGGTCAAAGAGAAAGAGAGGATCTTGAAAGCAGCAAGAGAAAAACAATCTGTCACATACAAGGGAAACCCAATAAGACTATGTGTAGATTTCTCAGCAGAAACCATGGAAGCTAGAAGACAGTGGGATGATATAGTTAAATTACTAAAAGAGAAAAACTGCCAACCAAGACTTCTATATCCAGCAAAATTGTCCTTCAAAAATGAAGGAGAAATTAAAACATTTATAGACAAAAAGTCACTGAGAGAATTTGTGACCAAGAGACCAGCTCTGCAAGAAATACTAAAGGGAGCACTAGAGTCAGATACTAAAAGACAGAAGAGAGAGGTATGGAGTAAAGTGTAGAAAGAAGGAAAATCAGATATGATATATATAATACAAAAGCCAAAATGGTAGAGGAAAATATTATCTAAACAGTAATAACACTAAAAGTTAATGGACTGAATTTCCCAATCAAAAGACATAGAATGGCAGAATGGATTACGACCCAGCAATACCACTGCTAGGTATCTACTCAAAGGACTTAAGGGCAAAGACACAGACGGACATTTGCACACCAGTGTTTATAGCAGCATTATCTACAATTGCAAAGAGATGGAAACAGTCAAAATGTCCATCAACAGACGAGTGGCTAAACAAACTGTGGCGTATACCTACGATGGAATATTATGCAGCTTTAAGACAGACTAAACTTATGAAGCATGTAATAACATGGATGGACCTAGAGAACATTATGCTGAGTGAGTCTAGCCCAAAACTAAAGGACAAATATTGTAAGGTCCCACTGATGTGAACCGACATTCAAGAATCAGCTTGGAATATATCATTGGTAACAGAGACCAGCAGGAGTTAGAAACAGGGTAAGATAATGGATAATTGGAGCTGAAGGGATACAGACTGTGCAACAGGACTAGATACAAAAACTCAAAAATGGACAGCACAATAATACCTAAGTGTAATGTAACTGTGTTGGAACACTGAATGAAGCTGCACCTGAAATATAGTTTTTTGTTTGTTTGTTTGTATCTCTTGTTTTTATTTTTTTTCTTTTTCCTTTTTTATATATATATATATTTTATTAGTATTATTATTTTAATTCTCTTCTCTATATTAACATTCTATATCTTTTTCTGCTGTTTTGCTAGTTCTTTTCCTAAATCGATGCAAATGTACTAAGAAATGATCATATATCTATGTGATGATACTAAGAATTACCGAGTGCATGTGTAGAATGGAATGTTTTCTAAATGTTGTGTTAATTTCTTTTCTTTTTTTTGATTAATAAAAAAAAATTTTTTTTTAAATTACATCTAAATTTGGTGCAGCAGGAAAGACTGATGAGTGCTCACATTTTTTTTTAACAGTTCAATTTTACCAAAAGAAAAATCTTCTTTAGACAAGCTGCAATGTTAAAAGAAACATTGAAGGATCCAATGATTCTTTCCAGCTTCATTGCATCTTTCTTTATTACTAGGGAATTTGTAAGATTACAGAAAAATCTTGCAGAAAATACAGATTTGTGTCTGATTTTCTGAAACCTACAACTTCTCTAATAAAAAAATAAAATCCAGAGTTCCCATATGTGCCCACACACAGTTTCCCTGTTATTACCACTGTGTATTTGTTTAGTACTTTTATTAAAATTGATGAAATAATATTATTATAATTATACTATTAATTGTAGACCATAGTTTGCATTAGGTTTCACTGTGTTGTCTGGTCCTATGTTTTTCATCTAATTTTTACACAGTAATGATATGATGTATTAAAAGTTGGTTAGGGCGGTGCAACAGTGGCTCAGGGGCAGAGTTCTTGCCTGCCTAGCTGAAGACCTGGGTTCGATTCCTGGAGCCTGCCCATGCCAAAAAAAAAGAAAAGAAAATTTGGTTAACATGTTTTCAGAGAAACAGAAATCAAATATTTCACGCTAGAAAAATGAGAAAGAGAAACCTTTTAACAAAGTCTCATAAACATTAAATCACCTAGATTTTGCGTTATTCTTTGGTTGTCAGACTAGTATTTCTTACATAAGTCAGAGGGACACAAATAGCCCCTTTAAATGCCAGTTAATCCCGTGGGATGGGTTGACGTGGAGGAGAGGAGGACTGAGAACTTGCCCCTCTCATTTTTACTAAATCCACACACCAGGCCCACTGTCATTTCTCTCAGTAGCAAGAAATCCTGTGGAACCGCTTTCCATCCACAGGCTGACCTCCAAACGAGAAGAGGGAGAGGCAGCAGCGGCACCTGAGGTCCGGGGAGCCCAATGTCGTGGGAGGACACCATGCTCAGACCAGCGGGCGCTGCTGAAGCGGGTCTGAACACGCCCACACAGTTGGCTCCAAGCCGGGGCATTGGTTGCCCCCATTTTAGCCCAGCAGAGTCAGCAGGACTCCATAGCTACTGACACATTTTGATCCCAAATCGAACAAAGTACCCAAAGCATGGGGAGCGGGACAGTGGGGTCTTCTTTCCAAGCTTCAGAAGCAATGAAGCGATGTTTGTGATGTTGGAAACAGAAAACCGTCAATGAGGAACACGATTTGTTCTTTCTAACAAGTTACATGTTTTTAAA
Source organism: Tamandua tetradactyla (assembly GCF_023851605.1). Taxonomy (NCBI): domain Eukaryota; kingdom Metazoa; phylum Chordata; class Mammalia; order Pilosa; family Myrmecophagidae; genus Tamandua; species Tamandua tetradactyla. The sequence goes on along the minus strand of NC_135344.1, from coordinate 3,760,827 downwards.
TGCGTAGCGTCTGTTGATTGGGGTCTTGCTGGCAGAGAAGTGAGCTCGCGGCCTCAGAAGGCACGGGAGGTGATGTGGGGGGAAGGCGAGGGTGGCGATGGCAAGTAAAGGACCTCACAGAACCTCATCTCCTCTTTCTGTGGCTTCCTTTCTCCAGCAGGTTCTCAGAATGAGCTGGCTCAGCATTCCTCGGACCACTTACGTCTGCAGCCAGGGACTTAGAGGTTTCATCCACTCTCCTGGCTGCTTCTGCTCTGACCCATCATGTTAGGAAATGCTAGTTGTAAAAACCAACATTTTAGTGATTGAACACACAACGCCAGGTGCTTCAGGAGTGGACATTTCTTACACCAGAAGGGTCTGCTAAGTCTAAGGATCATTTAATAGAGTTGGGATATGCTTGATGAGAGGAACCTCGGTGCCCCAGAAGCACCACTGCGATTTCGACGCATTCCTAACCTGCAGTCAGAGCTGGTGGATGCTGCAGTGTGCTGGCCACCAGCAGCAGCTTCCTCCTAAAATGGCGGGGATGGCGCTCTCCACGTGGCCGTTTTGGAGCAGCTGCATTTTCCTTGCTCTGTGGTTTATTTTCTGCCTCTGGTGATTCTTGTGTGCTTTCTAGGGTTTTTTGTTTCTTTCTTTCTTTACTTTTCCTTAGAGAGCCCGAGCCCCTCGGCTGGAGACTTTGCTGGAAGAGGCACCCCTTTGATTAGGCGCCTCCTGGGGCCGTCATTTGGGCCTTAGTAAACCCATGCAGGGCTTCAGGCCACAGAGTGTGCGGTCCAGGGCCCACCGCCAGGCCAGCGACAACCAGCCGCTCCAGCAGAGGCGTGCAGACCCAGCCTGCCCCACAACCTCCCCCCGCCATTCCGCAAAAACCATCTGCTCTAAAAGGCCGGGTAGCATCAGCTTTTCAGACATTCGGCTTACCTGGGATGTTCTTTATCATTTAAAAGAAAACTTTTTTTTTACTAAAATGAGCACTTTTGAACTGCAATGACTGCACCCCCGAATGCGTGAGGCCCCCGCAACTGCGTGGCTCCCAGGGGCAGGTCGGCGGTCCAGGATGGCAGCTGCTCTGAGCCCCCAACGCCATCAGCAATCTGCAGATACACAGATATTCCCAAAGCTCAGGCTAATTATGTAATGAGCAAATCACTCCTAAAATTTTATAAACGTTAATACAGACATTTAACTTCCATTTCTTTGAAAGTTGAGTAGGCAATGAGAATTCTACTAGTACTAGTACCAAATGCCCATTTTTATACTGAGGCTTTAAAATGTAGGGGGTTGCAAATCAAGTGCTGTATTCATGCTGCAAATGACTCTCCTTGGCATTGAAATATCACCGCAATTAAACCTGCAGTAAAGGATCACAAAAAAAGCCTTCAACTGCTTCCACGCAAAAATGTGCCTCCAAGTATGCCAGACGTTGAGGGGTGGGCAATCAATCCTACAACTCATTTTTATTATCTGCTCAACATTCCTCCAAAATATTTCGTTATTTACTGTCCAAAGCGAACACTTTCTGTTATCCGCGCTGGTGGCATGGGAAAGACGTCCGGCTCCTCTCCCAGCTCTTTCGGACCCGCTGGGAGCACACTGTCCTGGAGCTGGGGAGGAGGGAGGGGACAGTGGCCACCTGGAAAGCGAGTCTCGGGGCGCTGGCGTCCGGCCCCTGGGGTGGGCTGAGCCCCAACCCCAGTCTCAAGGCTGTGCTCCAGCCTCCCCGCTGCCACCTGCCTGCGCCTTCCTACTTAGGGAACGTGGGGAGATGCACCCAAGAGCCCCACCCACAAACCTGAGCCATTGTCCTCCCTTTAGACATGACTCACCCTCCGAGCCCAGTCCACCCATCTCTGTAATAACTCGCCAACCTGCTGCCCCATCCCGGGGCTCTTGAGACTCTGAAAACCCTCCCCCTGCCCCTTATTCTTGCCCTCTAACTTGTTCTCCAGTGATGGGGGGTTTGCTAGCCTCCAGCTGTTCCTTTCTCTCCCTACTCTCGAAGGTTCTCGAAGGGTCCTCATGGGGCGGGGGAGGAAGTTCCCAGGGGAGCCCCAGGGAACCCTCTGCAGCAGCTGCCCCTGACCTTAGGATGCGCTTTGCTGCTACCTGGAGTGCCCCTGCACTATACCCCACACTTGCTGGTATGAACGTGAAGTCTCAGCACCAGCAAGGCCCCTCCTGACCCCATCCTTCTTCGCGGCACCCTGCGCCCCTTCAGATGATCACCTTACTGCACCTTTGCTAAAAGCTGGGGACGTTTGGGGCACGTTGGTAGGAGCACAGGCTGTGACTGCAGGTGCTTGTGGACATCACCCAAGTAGCCCCATGGCCAGCTGAGTGCTGGGACCAGAGCCTCCCCATGCTTGAGCTTCTCCACCCCTAGCTGGGACCAGAGCCTCCCTGTGCCTGAGCTTCCCCCTTTCTTTCTTGAGAGAGAGTGAGCAATAAAGAGGAAAACATCTCCAAAACTGAAGTACTTTTTTGCCCTATCTTCATTTCCAATTAAACCAGATGTCAGATCCCAGATCCCTACAAATCCTTAAGATTTACTTCCAGGCCCAAATAGGAACTGGAGCCTAAAAGAAAGAACTTCTCTTTTTTATTTGCTTCTGAAAACATAACTTGAAAGATGGGAATTGACCTGTTTACAGAGTTTTAAAACAGTTTTGGCTCTGACTGCTGCGTTTAGGGAGTGGTTTGGTTTGGCTTTACTTGTATGATGCGTGTACGTGTGTGTGCTGCCTGACGTCCGCGTGTCTGGGCGGGCAGGAGATCCAGGAGCTCGAGGCGCAGATTCCCGCGAAGACGGTTCACGCGAGAGCGCGGGCGCTGGGGAGCCCCGGGGCTGCGAGCGGGCGGGTGGATGCGCAGACAGAGGCCGAGTAGGAAATGCAGACTCAGAGTGGAGGCGAGAAGCGGGGCGGCAGAGCAGGGCTGCGGGGAAACGCGGGCAGCAGTGTCCGGAGAGCCCCCCACCCCGCGGTGCTCAGCCCGAGATGCTGCGGACAGTGAGGCACAGCCCTCCACCATCGCCTCCGCCCCGCACGGGGGGACTCAAGCTACCGGGACCCTTTTTAATTCCTAAGACTGTGGACGAGGCAAAGCCTGGGAACCATGACGGGAGAAGAGGGCTAGGGGTTCTCAGGGTGAAGGAGGCCAGGGAAGCAGCACGGGCCCTGCCGTCCCATGCCCAGGTGACGGGCCAAAAGCTCGCCTGTGCCACCCGGAGCTGCGGGTTCCAGAAAGGACCTGCAAGAAAAGCTGGAGCCGGTGACCTGGAACCCCCAGGCAAGGCAGCAAGGGGCACAACAAAAACCTGGAAATAGGGCCAGAAATCAGAAGTGGAAGTGCAAACCAGTATACCTGCAGAAAATGAGTTAAAATGGAAAACACCCCCTGCACACTGGAGAGCAGAAGAGGCAGTGAGTGTCCTTGGGGGGACAACTGCCAAGGACCTGGGGAGCATTGTGCTGTGTCCCCGTTGCTGCACCAGCCACATCTGAAGCTGTGACTCGGCCTGAGAACAAATGAGGGGAGGAAACCCAAAGGTGACCAGTTGTTCTAGTTTACTAGCTGCCAGAATGCAGCACACCACAGACGGACTGGCTTTCAATAAAAGGGGATTTATTTAGTTAACCTATAATTCTTCAGAGAAAAGGCAGCTAACTTTCAACTGAGGTTCTTTCTTACATGGGAAGGCACAGGATGGTCTCTGCTGGCCTTCTCTCCAGGCCTCTAGGTTCCAACAACTTGCCAGGGGTGATTTCTTTCTGCATCTCCAAAGGCCTGGGCTGAGCTGCGAGTGCTGAGAGGAGGAATGCTGAGCTGCTTGGGCTGTGCTACGTTAAGTCGCTCATTTAAGCACCAGCCAATTAAATCAAACATCATTCATTGCAGCAGACACACCTCCTAGCCGACTGCAGATGTAATCAGCAACAGATGAGGTTCAAATGCCATTGGCTCCTGTCCACAGCAATAGATCTAGGCGCCTTCACCTGGCCAAGTTGACACCTGAACCTAACTACCACACCAGTTAACACAGATGCTGGTTTGGTTGAAAAATTTGAAAGAGAAATTCCAATGGCTTAGCAAGAAGTACCTAGGAAAGTTCTGCCCTAGTAATACCACCCGAGCTCTAAAGCAGAACCCTAACCAAAGCAGACAACCTGGAGGTGGTGGCCACACAGCAATAACCCAGATGGAAGGGGCTCAAAGCCTGAAGTGGGCATCAGAGCTCAGGAACTTTTCCTGGAGAAAGGCTGTGAGCCTGTTTAGTTGTCTTCCAAGGGAAAAATGAGGCTAAATAAAACACTGAAAATATCCTCTGGAAGGACTGGTACTGGAGCCTGGGGGACGAACCCAATTACCTACCAGCCCCTTCCCATATCTAATGGCTCTGCTCTGTGCGATTATTTTGTGATGCTAACCTCTCTCCCTCCTGCAATTTCAAGACACCCCATGCTTGTATACCAAGTATTGCAAATTGCGCTTAATGACACAAATTAGTATATCCAAGAGAGCTCCCTATTTAAAGGAGAGATTTCTTTTTCCATCTATTCATTTTTTTTAACAGCTTGTGTGTCCTTTCAGGGTACTTATATCTGGGATGACAATAAAATATTTGATGAGTAGGTCTGTAGTTGGTTTACAATTAAACATTCAATTAATATGGAATTCAAAACAATACTTAATACAAATTCTAATCTGTTTTTTTAATTTACTTAATATTTCCCTTAATTCTTACCATACTATTGAATCTGCATACAATTCTCTTGGGCTCTTGTATTTTTTAATGCAATGTTGCTGAGGTGTGTTATATAGTCACATCCCGGGTAATCAACCAAAGTGAACAACCAGCAGTTCACTGTCTCATCATAGTTGTGCATTCAGCACCACAATTGAATTTTTGAACATTTTCATTACTCCAAAAAAAGTAAAAATAAGAATAAAAATAAAAGTGAAAAGAGCACCCATACCTCCCATATCCCCCCTGTTATTTATTTTTGTCTTTCTTTTCTTCCTCATCTGCCCGAACACTGGATAAAGGGGGTGCCAGTTACAAGGTGTTCTGGAAAGCAAAGCCACTAGCCACTGCCATGGGCTGCTGGACGCTGCACCCGAGCCACAGTTTAGAGAAGCCATGAGAGAAAGAGGGAGGTGGGTGCGTCCAAGTTGGCCTCATTCACTAGCACAAGCTCGTGAGAACACCTGGGGGACAGGTGCGGCTGGGTCCAGGTATAGGGATAGTAGCTTGGAGCAGGAGAGAGCAGAGCTTCCCCCTGGCCTGTGTCTTTCTGCTGAAATCCCCGCGGCTGGGGAACTGAGCACGCTGGGCCCTCCCCAGCCCCTCTGACATCTGAGTGTGGCTGTGCCCGGGCTGGAGTGGTGCCTGGGGCAGGGGACCCGGGAGTCAGCAGACTATGGCCCTGGTGTCTACCCCGTGGCTCCTACATCCCAATTCCCCTGAGGAAGCCTCCCTTTCTGCAGCTCCTCCCGCACTTCCAGGAAGCCTCATGCAGGAAGACCTGAGGCCGCACGCCGACACCTGCATTCCCTTTTCTGGGTGCCTCCAGTTGCCTCCAGCTTCCCACCCAGGAAAAGGACACATGGAAAGAGAAATTTCAATTTCTCCTAGCTGTAGAGTGCCAGGACCAGTGAGCTCAAAAGCCTCAAAGTACTTTGAGTTTTAGGAATAAAAGTGAGAAATACGTGTAAGATAAAGTGTTTACTAAACCAGCCACTTGAGAAGAATGTTCACTGCTGGTTTACTCAACCTGTATCTCAATATCTGTCTATAGTGTGTACATCAAATGAAAAAAATCCTATTTTAACATCACCTTTGAAATTAAAGTTTCCAGAGGCTTACAATGAAACTTCTGTCAAATTAATTTCTGGGACTTAATGAAGCTTAAAATGAATTCATAATGAGGTGCATTTAAGAGGTACATACAGGGGTTTTGTGGTAGCTGATCAAAGAGGTCCCTTCCCTGCCATTAACTCTAATTTTGTGATTATGATGCATTTTATCCTAGCAGAAAACATAATCTAAAAGATGATATGCTTTCACAATGACTGTATATGCAGAATGTGTGACCAAATGGAAGTTGAATATTGCTACATTATGACTATTATAATTATTATTGTTAGTTAATTGAGTATCAACAATGGGCGCAATCCTCTGTGAGAGATAATGAAGACATGGTTTCTGTATTGGAAATTTATATTTTAATGGAGACATACTTATAATCCCAATATCCCTCATACAACCTGAGGAAATGATGTCTCAAAAGTGCAAGATTTCCTAAGAAGCTGCGTGGTTCCTAATGACATCTCCATGTTTTCAGCCGAGTGTCGATGAAGTATAATTTTTAAGATTATTATGACTTCATGCACAATAAGCTCTTTCCCCTTCTTCATACGCAAATATTAAGCACTTTAGGAGCACCTTAAATGGGTTTGGTTTCTTCAGCCACAGAAACACTAACGCGAAGGCTGAGCAGCGTGCAATTCTCGCCCCACTCACCGGGCGCTGGGTTCCGTGATTTCACGACTAGAACCTTTGGGAGGAGAAGCTAAAAAATGGAATATCTCATTAATTTAGTTCAAATCACAGATCCTTGATGATACATACAAGATGTATATTCTTATGTATTCTACCCTCCTAAACTTAACACGCATTCAACAAGAAACAGACAAATAATAGAGTCTAACGCAATCTGATTATTTTGTTCCATCGCCGCTTTGAGAAAACGCAAAATGAAGACAGTTCCCAACTATTCCTGGGCAGGGATAGCAGGGACCATTTGAACCTGAGCTTCTCCATGAAACCAACCTATCCTTTGAGGCAATGCCTCCAGCTTATAAAGTGAGATGCCTCCCACAAATAAGGGCCCAACACAAGTTGTTGGGTGGCTGTTTTTGGAGATGATGCAGGTAAAATGTGCGTTCACCGGGAAGCCCACCGTGCCATCTCCGTGGGGGGTGAGAGTCCACTCTCTGCCGCGCGGAGACTGCCGGCCTGAGCAGCTGCCCGCTCATTGAACCTGTGGACAAGTGGATCTTGAAAGGGACTCGTTGGCGGTGAGGAGGTTCACCGTCCAGCTTCCCACTGACCTCTCAGTGTACGTGGGACTTCAGGGTGCCCTTTGTAGGACACAGTCCTTCCTTGTATCGCATCTTCCGCTTCTGCCTTTATTTCCACTTGAACCAGTAATCTCACTTTTTATTTGTTAGTGTGTGTTCTTTTAGATGCAACCTCAAACTCTTTTTTGGAACAAGTCATAAAATAAATCCATATTTAATTAGCTGAATACATTATTAAATGTTCATTATTTTATCTTCCCCAAGTACATAAAACCTGCTGAACTGCCTTCTTTTCCTCCCTTTAAAATACACCAAATAACAAAATACTTAATCAGATGTATAGAAAACATAGTATCATCTAACTTCATTAGTTGCTCAATTGGGTATTCATAAAACTTTCATTGTTTTTTAGAACAACCTGTATACTGGTTAGACATTCTCACTACCAAGAATTCCTGAATGATCACAACTCGTGCTAAGAAACCTAGTCAATTTTAATCTAAAAGAGTGACTAAATTTTGTAAAATAATGGTTCCCCTTACATATTTGCAAATTAAAACGTCACTTTTTCCAGGAACCAGAATCTGACACTGGAAAACAAGCTACATCTCGGTGAAATACAACCCCCACGAAATCAGCAAATCAGCACATGAAATATTTAGATGCCCACCAGTTGCCATGAAAGCTCTTTCTGGGCAGCCCCTGCTGACCAGCCTGCACAGGTCCAGAGGCTTTGGAACCCAGCAAAGGAAAACCTCATTCTTAATCAGTGCTTTGAATGCTACCACAAACACAGGTATTTGCTTAAAACAGAAGCCACTAAAAATATTTTTCTAAAACAACCCTGCTATCATAAACAGTAGCTACAAAAACTGGCCAGAGCATACACGTTTTCTGATTCATCCAGTGACTGAAACTGCCCTTAACTTACAGAAAGCATTAAAAAAGGGAAAAAAGTAAAGTGCTATGAAGGGGACATTTTCATGTAGAATTCAGGATTTCAGTCAGTCTGCACCCGCTTTCCAGCTGCACGTCTCTGCCCGAATACAAATATAACCAGAACGGGCCTCGGCACCCACAAGGGGTGAAATCAGGAACCCCTCAGAGGACAAGCCTAATCCACCGTACGATGCGAGGGGCTCCGTGAGGCCTGTGTGTTTCCAAAATTCTCACCTGAAGAATCCAAAACCAGGGCTCCAGGAGTCAGGCATTAAAATTCAAAGATCTCTGGTAGAATTGACCCTCGAGCCATCAAATCTACCATTAACCTCACAGCACAAGTTAACACGTCACATTGCAGCTGGAAGCCCAAGCTGAGAACTGGGTTGTGCCAGTTTGAAAATGTCTGTGCCCTAGAAAAGCTGTGTTTTCACCCTGATCCAGCCTTGTGGGAGCAGCAGTAACTTTTAATCCTGATTCTGCACTGTAGGGTGGAAACTTTTGATTAGATTAATTGTGGGTATTAACTTTGACTAGATGGAGATGTGACTCCCCCCATTCCAGGTGGGTCTTGATTGGTTTCCTGGAGTCCTTTAAAAGAGGGAACATTTAGGAGAGAGCTCAGTGCAGCCAGAGCTGACAGGAGCCTCGGAGCCGACAACCTTCACAGCAGAGCTGACACAGATGTGGACAGAGGCTCGGTGTTTGGAGACGCTTTGAGCTCAGCAGATGCCGCCATGAGGCGTTAAGCAAGCCAAATCCTGGAAAGGCAGGTGCCAGCCACGTGACTGCCCAGCTGACAAAGGTGCTCCCAACCCATGGACCGTTCTTGAATTAAGGTCACTTCTTGTTGGTGCCTTAAGTTGGGCATTTTCATTGCCCTGGAACTATAAACTTGTAACTTACTAAATTCCCCTTTATAAAAAACATTCCAGTTCTGATATATCACATTGCAGCAGCTTGCAAAATAACACACAGGTACCCAAAGAAACAAGCTCGAAACAGATAAGCTTCTGATGGTAGAAAAAGAGGAAAGGAACATGGGGGCAGTCTCAATCCTTGTGGGTCCCAAAACGGTGATGTCTAGTGTGGGAGAGGTGTCCCAAGGACGGTACAAGAGGCAGAGGACAAAGCCCAAGACGGGACTGGGATGCCTCACGGTTTTCACAGGCTTCAGCCAGGTGCTCAAAACCTGTGCACCTGGGACGGTTGTTAAAAAGGAAAACCAGCCACCCCGAGAAGGGGCTGGTCTTTTCCTGAGACCAGACACACAACATCTCACCTGGGTGAGAAGTCAGGAAGGCCAGACGCGGCTGGACTCATGCCTCGTAAACTGCAGCCAAGTAAAAATTGCCCTAACTTCTTATTGGACTGACCATTTCAATTAATTGATTGATCAATTCATCAGCAATTTTCAAACCGATACAGACCCTCCACAGACTCAGAACTTTCTACATAATGAGTCCCACTAATATGTAAGTTGATGCATTACTCAAGCACCAAGTGTCAGTTTTTCGGGTTCTTCCCCACCATCAGCTCTCAAAAGACTCTGAGTTTTAGTCAAAATTCTGAGTGCCTCAGGCCATGTGAAAAACGTAACTCATAATGGATCAAAGAACTAAACACAAGAACTAGAGCTACAAAACTCCTAGAAGAGAACAGGGTAACTCTTCATGAACGAGGATTTGGCAATAGTTTTTTAGACGCAATGCTAAGAATATAAGCAATGAAAGAAAAAAAAAAGAAATTGGATTTCATCAAAATTAAAAATTTTGTGCACAAGGACATTATCAAGAAAGTGAAAAGACCGCAAACAAAATAGGAGAAAGTATTTACAAATCATATATCTGATAAAGGTCTAATATGCAGAATATAAAGGGATTCTGACCTCAATAACATAAAGGCAAACAACCTGACTAAAATATGGGCAAAAGGCTTGAACAGACATCTCTTCGAAGAAGATATACAAATGCCCACAAACTCACAAGAAGACACTCAACATCATTAGTCACTAGGGAAGTGCAAATCAAAACCACCATGAGACACCACTCTACCCACTAGGATGGTTATTATCAAAAACAACAGCTTTTGGAGAGGAGGAACCTTCATGCGTTGCTGGTGGGAATGTAAAATAGTACAGCCAATGTGAAAAACAATTTTGCAGTTCCTCAGAAAGTTAAACAGAATTACCATATGACCCAACAATTTGACTTCTAAGTACAGACCTAAAAGAGCTGAAAACAAGTGTTCGAACAAAACATGTACACGTGTTCATAGCAGCACTGCTCCCAAAAGCCAAAGGAGGAAATAACCTAAATATCCATCATCTGATGAACAGATAGAGAAATGTGATCTACCCACCAAGTGGAATATTATTCAGCCATAAAAAGGACTGAAATATTGAAACATGCTGCCACATGGATAAACCTTGAAAACATTACGCCGAGTGAAAGAAACCAGGCACAAGAGATCATGCACAGACAGAAAGCAGGTTTGTGGTTGCCAGGGGAGGGGAAGGGAACTGGGGAGTGATGCAAGCGGGTGTGGGGTTTCTGTTCGGAGTGATGAAAAACTTCTGGAGCTAGACGGGAGTGGTGGCTGCACAACTTTGAATATTCTTCCCATTTCAAAGTGACGGTGACTCAGATGGGAAAAAGTCATCTTCATTCACCAGCCCTGTGTGGTAGTTAGGTTCAGGTGTCAATGTGGCCAGGTGATGACGCCTGGTTGTTCTGTTTCTGTGGACTTAAATCATCAGCATGTAATTATACTTGCGGTCGGCTAAGGGGAGTGCCTCCCTCAGTGGGCGAAGTTTAATTTAATTAGCTGGAGGCTTAAAAGAGAGACGTGAAAAGAGAGCTCAGCACAGCACAGCCCAGCCCGATCAGCTCAGCATTCCTCATCTCAGCACTTGCAGCTCAGCCCTGACGTTTGGAAATGCAGAAAGGAACCACCCCTGGGAAGGTGTTGGAACCCAGAGGCCAGGAGAGAAGGCCAACAGACGTCACCCTGTGCCTTCCCATTGACAGAGAAACTCAGACAAAAGCCAGCTGCCTTTCCTCTGAAGAACTATAAGTTTTTAACTAAATAAATCCCCTTATTAAACGCTCATCCATCTCTGGTGTGCTGCATTCTGGCAGCTTTAGCAGATTAGACCACTCTACCTGCAAATTGGAACGCCCTCCCATGATGAAAGCATCTGCTGGCCTCAGTGGCGCTGGCTGTCCCTGTGACGTCATCCGAGGGCTCATCCATCCTGTCGCACAGCTGCAGGTAACGAGAAGGACTGTTTGTGCTCAGCCCACTTTGAAATTTGGCAGATGCTAGACTCACTGCTAGAGCTGATTAAATAATGCATTCATTAGAAACACACGCATTGTTTATTTGAATATGATGAGTACGTGGAATCTTGAATAGGGAGTGAGATCTTGTTGGTTTGTCCAGGTTAATGTGATACCCTGATACATCTCAGAGTAATTTGGGCAGAGAATAAAAATGCATTTACAAAGTCTCCTTGGGGGCCTGGGGAAAAAGGAGGAAATATTCAACTTCCCCACCTGGGGAATTCCTGATAGCCTCCCAAGCAGTGGGGACAACCAGTACAATAGGCTGAGCCCTCACTCTTGGGGTTCACCCCTAGGAAACTTACTCCTACAAAGGAGAAGCTAAGCCTATTTATAATTAAGCCTAAGAGTCACCCCCAAGAGAACTTTTGTTGCTCAGATGTGGCTTCTCTCTGTCAGCCATGTGAACTCACTGCCCTCCCCCTACATGGGACATGGCTCCCAGGGGTGTAAATCTCTCTGGGAATGTGGGACCTGACTCCCAGGATGAGCTGGGACCCAGCACCATGGGACTGAGAAAGCCTTCTTGACAAAAGGGGGAAGTGAAAAATGAGACAAAATAAAATTTCAGTGGCTGAAAGATTTCAGAGTCGAGAGGTTATCCTGGAGGTTATTCTTATGCATTATACAGATATCCTTTTTTAGGTTATGGTGTATTGGAGAGGCTGGAGGGAAGCACCTGAAACTGTTGAGCTGTGTTCCAGTAGCCTTGATTTTTGAAGTGGATTATTTAACGATACAGCTTTTACAATCTGACTGTGTGATTGTGAAAACCTTGTATCTGATGCTCCCTTTATCCAGAGTATGGACAGATGAGTAAAAAAATACGGACAATAAATAATACGGGGACAAAGGGTAAAAAAAATGGGGTAGATGAAAATGCTAGTGCTCAGTGAGAGGGAGGAGTGAGGGGCATGGGATGTACGAGGTTTTTCTTCTGTCTTTTTATCTCTTTTTCTGGAGTGATGCAAATCTTTTAAAAATGATCATGGTGACGAATAAAAAAACAATCATATTAACTGAACAAAAAAAAAGTTTTCATGAACAAGAGCATATGTACAACACTATTATAAGAACTTAATAATAGAGGGATTATGGGGAAAAAATGCACCTACTGCAAAGTATAAACTATAGCCAACAGTAATACTCTAATTCTCTTTCATCAGCAGTAGCAAAGGTACCACACCACACTATAGGTCAATGATATGGGGGGATAAGGAGTATGGGAGAGTTAGGGTTTCCTTGTTTCCCTTTTCCTTCTTTTCCGGAGTAACGAAAATGTTCTGAATTTGATCATGGGGCATTATACACACATAGGGTGATGCGGTGAGCCAGTGACTTACACTTCGGATGAGTTCTGTGCTCTGTGAACACATCTCAGTACAATTGCATTTAAAAAATCACATCTTTAAAATGAAAAACAAGCACATGTATTGCCATATTGAAAGTTTTTTCATATTTTGATAACTGCATTTCGATATAATGCATTTCCTTGGTAACTGCGCATTTTTCATTCTACAACATAATTCTGAGACGGGTCCGTAGGCTTCCTCAGACCTGCACCAAAATCCACGGCCCAAGGGCCATCGAAGGCCCTGTGCTGACCACGTCCCCATGCGTCCCCCCCACCAAACAATGGCCGTGTGGGGTGGCCCCCACAGGCAGTGTGTGCAGAGAGGCGTGTTTCCTTCATCCTCTGCAGCCTCCGAGTCCTGAGCCCGAGGCCGTCTCCTCTCCCAGAGAATGGGGAACCCGAGGTGCTCTGGGCTGGCACTGCCCCTGTGGCTGAGGGTCCCTGCCACCATCAGCAGCCCCTTCCTGGAAGCGGCACCCCTGGGCCTCCCTGAGGTGACCAAGGAGCAAAGGGGAGGGGAAGGGTTGCTGCTAAAGAGCACCCCTTTTCCTGGCCGCACTCCCAGGGCAGCTGGAAAGGCCCTCTCCCGTGGGACGGGGCCCACCTGGCGCGGCGCGGCTGGCATCTCTCCCGAGCCTCCCCCGTGGGGCGCAGAGCTCCGAGGTGGCCCGCCCTGGCGCACACCCCTTGGGCAGCCCTCCCAAGCCCAACCCCAGCACTGCCAAGCACCCAGGGCGCCTGCCCCCGTCCCTGCCCCGGTCCCACCCACGCCGGGGCTCTGTCCCCCACCGAGGTCAGCGCAGCTGGGCCCCTGCCACGGCCTCCTGGCCACAGCTCTTCGTGCCTCGGCTCCGCCACCCTGAGCAGGGAGCAGGCCCTGCAGATGAGAGACCAAGGAGCTAAAGAAAGCACTCACCCTCCCTGCTCAAGATTTCAAACCCATGTGGGCAGAAGCCCAGGCCAGCCCCCCTGGGCATCAGATGCACTGAGGCCAGGGCCTTGTGTGCCGCCTGGAAGTGAGTGCCATGAGCAGCACGCCTGCTCCACTGGGGGCGTGGACGCGAGAGGTGGGCCGTGGGCTCGAGGGACACATTTCTGTGGAAGCGCGGGAAAGCACCACTGTGACAGCACACGCGCCCCGAGATCTTTCCACGTAGGCATGGGAGCTGACGGTGTCCCCAGAGGCAGATCCATCCAGGTCCTACGCCCCAAAGCAATGGGGCTTTGAGGACGTGGCCAGTTCCGGGGTGGCCTTCTGCATGAGGACGGGCCCTGACCTTCCAAGAGGCAGGGAGAAGGCAGTGCGGGGGCAGGGCAGGGACACAGCCTCAACCCCTAACACTAACCCTAACCCTAACCCTAACCCTAACCCAAGGGAGGGCAGTCCTGCCGCCACTTGCGTCGGCACCCAGACAATTTCTGTTGTTTTAAGTCCCCAAGTCTGTGGTTCTTTGTTACGGGAGCACCAGGACACAGAGAGAATACATTAGGGTCAAAATGTGTATGTTGAGGATAAAAATTAAAACAGAAACTATTGCTTGATCCAAAGGCAAGAGCTAACAAGGGCAGGAAATGACTGCAGCGGCCTTAAACATTATCAAGTGTTATCAGAAATGCTTCTTTCTTTTGGCCCCACAGCAGGCACAGAGCTTGGACTTGCAGTTTCCACGTGGCCTCTCGCCTCCCGACCAGGCGCCTCCACACCAAAACCAGCCTGGGACAGAGAAAGTCTGCGCAGGTGGCACTGGGGGGGGGGCACAAGGAGACCACTGCAGTGTGCCAGCTTCAGATCCCTCAGGGCGCACCTGAAATCCTGGCGTTGGCCCTAACTGCCAAGTCACTCTGCGGCTGAGCTGCTGTGTCCTGCCTGCCACATGGTGAGAACGCTCCTGCAATGGAGGGATGGGTGTCTGAGCAAGCCAGGCTCCCAGCAAGGCAAAGCTGCAGCTGCAGCTGCAGCTGCGATCAACCTTAGGGTTCCAGGAGCCATCCGAGCCCGTGGCATTCTCAATTGATGCGTTTTTTTCCTCTTCTGTGATTTCCCTGCACCTGAGAAATACAAATCCCGACTCCTCACGCTCACCAATCATGAAACAGGCGACGCATGGAAAGAACCAGAGGCTCATGCAAATCCCCACAGCTTTTGTGTCATCCCAACCCTGACCCAGCCGCGTCCCTGATGGTCCTGAGCGCCCCTGCACCGGCCACTCCTTCCAGCCCTGTGTCCCCCCAACTTGTCGACCTCTCTGGGCACACCTTCAGCGATGGAGTCTCTCTCAGCAACTTTAACGACATCCCAGTCACCAAGTTATTGCATTGGTGAGTCAGGTGCTTTATAAAAATCACAAAATTATTAAAACACTGCAAAATAGCTATTATTATCCTTATTTTATGGATATTAAGTCAGGGTTGCACTGTTTGAGTAGTGGCCCCCTAAGTTCATGTCCGCCCAGCATCCGTGAGCGTAGGACTGTGCTATGTGCCCCGGGAAAGCAATGCTCTCAGGGAGAGGCACAGCCCTGTGGTGCTTTCCCACTAGAAACGCGCCCCTTTCCCTCCGCTGAGGCGCAGGGGCAAACCACCCGTGGAAGGGTCTTCGAAGGTCCACTTGACTAGAGCCCGGCTGAATCGGGGGTGCTTAGCCCGTGCTCCTGGAGGCTTGAGGAGAGAAAGCCACAGGGACACAGCCAGTGGCCAACGGCCCCAGAAGGGTAGACCCGAGGAGAGAGAAGTGGCCACGGGCAGGGGGCAGAGGCGCAGGGAGCCCCGTGGACTGCGAAAGCCACTGCCAGCTTGGGACAGAATCCGCAGGAAACATGTGGCCTTGCTGACGCCCTGATTTTGGTCCTCAAGCCCCCAAAATGCACACAATAAATTCCTGTTTTTAAGCCAACTCAGGGTGTGGTATTTGTCGTAGGAGCCTGAGAAGCTAAGACGGTGGAGCTTTTGGAAACAGGGTCCTTGTAGACGGACTCAGGATGAGGTGTCGTGGGTCAGGGGGAGCCCCAAGTCCAATGACTGGTGCCTTTGCAAGGACAGACAGACAGACACACAAACACAAGGGAGCAGAGACGGGGGAGGCTCTGCAGGCTCAGGGATACCAGGGGCGGCAGGCAGACGCCAGAGGCCTGGCGAGGTGAGGAGAGACCCCTGGGGCCTTCCCAGCGAGCCGGCCCTGCCCACACCTCGGTCTCAGGTGTCTGGCCTCCAGAGCTGCGAGAGAGAAAACGCCATTGCTTTAAGCCACCCAGCAGAAGCCCCCGGAAACTAACAGGGATAAAGCCAGAATGTGAACTCAGGTCTACCTAAATCCAAAACTGTTGTGTTTCCCTAGTCCATCTGCCTTTCAGAGCAAGCTCAGTCTGTAGAAGACGAGGCAGAGGAGCTGGGAGGTTAGTAGAAAGCACTGGCTAGAGCTCAGAAACATTTTTAATAAACACGTTATTTTCATAAATTTCCATTATTGTCATCTTAAACATCTATACGTGTCATCCACCATCCTTCGGAGGTGTGGCCAGCCCCTTGTCAGCTTATTGGAATGCCTCGATGCGCGTAAGCAAAGCGCACGCGTCCTGAGATCTTCCTTTTGGTTTTGTGAAAGTGGAGGGAGAATTTCAAGACGACTCCAGAACACTGAAAATGCAGAGCCCTTCTACACTTCTATGAATTTTCCAGCTTTTCTTTCACATTTGCCTTGTCAAACCGACTACAACAGTAATTTTCAGCAAGGTACTTTTTTGAGTCTTTCCAAAGCTTTCAACTAAGTATCATAGGAACAGAGATTTTCTTTATTCCCTTTCTCATATTTCGTCAGTGTATAAAATAACTAAATCACAGAATTGCAGAGCACTGCAAAATTGGAAACAAGGACGCCATGCGGATGCAGAGCTGCGGGGTGGGTGCTGGAGTTGCCCCCAGGCCTGGGTGCTCACGTGGGTCCCGAATCAGTTCACTGGAGGCTGTTTAAGAGGACGTCTGCGAGTGCAAAATGGCCCTGAACGCTCTGAAATAATGACTCTAAGGTCCCCGCACCAAAGCATGTGCTTCACCCCGTCCTCCTTCAGAACCTCAGTGACCCTTGTTCACACGCAAACCCATAAAAACGTGGGCTCACCGGCTCCCCAGCCCACTGCAAATTAAAACCAGCCAGGTGGGAGGCAGCCCGAGCGCCTGGCGGCGGAAACTTCTAGGTGGTCTGAGACGGCGGCCCGGCCTCACTGAGGCAGACCCGGGCCCTCCACAGCTGGCTGCCACATTCTCCAAACGATGCCACGAAATCCTCTGGAAAATACCAATTATTTCTGGAGTCTCCATTTCAAAAGGTAAGGAAATTTAAAAAGCATCCTAAGAAACTTTTCATCAGTAATGCACAATGCAATATTTCTTTTTAAATATATATATATTTCTATTTTAAATGGCTTGGTCTTTGAGGAAGTAAGCTTTAATTCACTGGGAAAATTCAACCCCCGTGGAATAACATGGTCTTCGATAATCTCTGCCATAAGAGCCGGTGCTTATTGCCTGCCATGCCAGAGACCTAGGTTCGATTCCCCGTGCCTGTCCATGTAAAAAAAAAAAGAGCCAGTGCTGTGACAGTTCTTAGCTTGTTTGCAAATGCATTCCAGTATAAATCGAAGTACAGAAAAGTTAAATGATTTCTCCAAGAATAAGTCAAGGAGTATCCCATTTTAATTCCTTCAAAGCAAGTTCTTCCCCAGTAAAACTCAATGCAAATGTAAATAGAAATGATGGGGCTGGAGTACAAATCTGATCTCTTAGGGTCTCTTGCATCTTCTAAGCACCAACTATCTATTACCAAATCTACTGTGTAAATACACTCATACATATATAATACATATATAATATATATTAATATATAATAAATATAATATATATATAATAAATACTATATAAAAAAACTGAGCTCTAACTAAACCGTTATCCTTCTTTTATCTTCCAGTGAGTTAATAATTACCCTTCAGCTGTGCTCAACCTAGTCACCTAAGCAAAACCCACTAAATCTCAAAAGTACTTACTGGGATGACCACCCCACCTGCAAAATAGTGGGGTAACTACAGGGAAATTAGGAGGTATGTTGTACTTCTCCCCCCATACTTCCCACACACCCCCAAAATTAGATTTCCTATCAATGCAGAGAATTATAAATGCATTTACCTGGTCAGATGTCTATTTCTTAAGTGATTCCTAAACTGAGATTTATTTGGTTCTGTTGGACTGTAAACTCCGGCAGAAAAGAGATGGCATTCACTGGGTGCGGATAAAACCACTCTGCTGATACCACATAGCCTGAACTATCCTTGCTCAATAAATATCTTCACTATTCTGGGGGTGATTATGATACCGACAATGAAAATTAGCTTTCCATGTAAATCCTCTACCTGCCTTGTAGGAAGTAAGTGTCAGGTCCCCAGGAAGCCAAGCCAGATTTAGACAGTAGAACTCTCCGGTCAGTTCAGTTTAATTATGAGAGCTCAAAACGACTTCAGACTCTGTCCCATGTACAAGTGGTCCTGGTTAATGAATGATTCCGGTTAAATTGTAGCTCTTTTGCCAATCACTTTCTTTATTGCCAACTTCTCAGAAAGTTGGCTAAATGGAGCAACTAGAGAGCAGACGTACGAGCGCGAGGTAATGGAAAGGGGGCGAGCGCCCAGCCCACACGGAAGCAGCACCGGGTCACCTGGTGGCACGGGTGGGGGGTTATGATGGCTTTGGACACTAAAATTCACAGCCACCCACCCACGTCTGCATGAGCTGTAACCACCCTCCCCACATCAGCGGCTCCCACGCTGGCATTTCAGCCCTGCCCTGGCCCTGCCCCTGCCTTGCTCACTTCTTGCTGTGTCCAGACCCACCTCAACTTCACAGAAAGCCGACCCCAAACTGCGCCTTCCCCCTTCCCCATCACAGTTCTTGGCCTCCGTTTGCGGCCTGCCCTGAATGCTCACCACCTTCACCTCTGCTTTGCCCCCTCGCTTGTCCCTAGGGTCCCCCATGGAGTCCATCCAAGCCACTTCACCAGCACCTTGGCTGACCACAGAGCAGGGGGGCCGTCCCTCTGCGTCCTCGTCCCTCTGTCCCCCTTGTCCACGTGGACCGCCTCCCTCCCGCCGTCTCCTCCGCAGCCTGGAAACTTGCTCAAGCATCACTTTTCCTAAAACACGGGCGCGTCGTCAGGTGAGCAACCTGCCTCTGAGTCCTCCGCCCTCCTCGGAGGGCCCTCCGGCCCCACGCCCCTGCGGACCACCCTCTCTCTCTGCCACACACCACTTTGTCCTCATGTTCTTATTTCTCAACCCCTTGTTCTCTGGAGTCCACCTCCAGTAAAATCGCTGCATCTTAATTTATGATCACCAACTCCACGGACAATCCTCTCAAAACATTCCCAGGTTACCAGTTCCTTTGTCCCGGCTTCACCCGCAGCTCTGCTGCTCCTCCTTCTTCTCGACACTGGAAAATCTCAGCCCAATTTTCTTCTTGTTCTACATACTTCTCCTCAGTGATCTCATTCTTTCCATGGCTTCGCCTACTACCTTTTTTTTTTTTAGAGAGGGAGGAAGGGAAGGAAAGACAGAGAGAAAGAAGGAAGGATGGGAGGAAGAAAGGGAAACATCTTTAAACATTTTCTTGTTTTATTATAGTTTGTTTTGTTTTGTTTTGTTTTTTTTACATGGGCTGGGGCCGGGAATCGAACCGGGGTCCTCCGGCATGGCAGGCAAGCACTCTTGCCCGCTGAGCCACCGCAGCCCGCCCCCGCCTACTACCTTTTGGTTGATACTTTTAAATCTATGTTTATAGCTGACTCAAGCACTCCGCGATGATGACCTACCGCTATATGATGCTTAGCAATATCCCAAACAGACCTCATCCCCCTTTCTGTAAATCTCTCGGAAAGAAGTACTCAAGCTGCAAATCAGGGAGTTATTCTTGACAATTTTTGTCCCTGAGCCCTCCTCCCAAATTCATTGGATGATGAAGTCCCATCAGTTCTAACTGCATGCTTCTCTTTCATCTTTGCCCACCTCTTTATCCCCCACAACGGCTCCTACCCCTTGTTATTTTATCAGTGGGCCTCCTAGCTGACCTCAGTGCCACTATTCCTCTCGCCCCCTAATCTAATCTCATCACAGCCACTTTAATGCCCTCCTTAGAACACGGCTCTGGTCCCATCACCCCGAGATCCCTTGGCAGTGGCAGAAGTTAGACGCTGCCCACCCCTCCATCTTGTCTGGGCCCCCCATGCCTTGCTCTCGACAATCCGTCTAAAGCTAACTGCCTTGCCTTTGGGTCACTGCTCCTGCGTTGCTTGTGCTTGGAATTCCCTTCCTGCCGGATGTAATATCGGCCTCATCTCTCAGGCCCTCCACCTAGCAACTTCTGACCTCACATCGCACCGTCTTCTCACTTTCTGATTGGCCCAACCTTCGTCCTCTCGCTCTCTGCCTGGCAACACCTGGCAACATCATATTCAAGCCATTCCATTGGACCTTTCTGCTCTCAGCTCACCCAATCCCTCGCTGCTACCCTTAGCCTCCTCACCAATCACGCAGCGCGCCTCCCCTGGCCCCCCCATTTCCGCCTCACCACTATATAAACCTCTGTACTTCCCCTAATAAACGTTCGATGTGCACCTCCACTCATTCCCGCGACTCTTCCTTCGAGCCCCGGGGACCGAAAGCAGATCCGGACTGCCCGAGTCCCCCCGTTCGCTAAGAGACGGACCCCAAGCGGGAGTCACAGAAACCAGGACAGGAAACGGCTCCCGCACCTTCCTGATTTCCACCCTCCCCACTCTGCCCAACTTCCTGGGCCTTCAAAGGTCAGCTGGACCACACCTCCCGGGAAGCATGGTCTGGCCTTCTCCGTCCTGTCCAGGCTGGGCATCCACTGTGGCCATGGGAAATCCGTGTGCATCACCATCATTGCACGTTTCCACTGAATCGTCCTAGATATTTGAAACTGCCTCCTTCACTAGATTTTAAGCTCTTTGAGGGTGAGACCCATGAACTCTTTGTGTTTCTGCCCATGGCTTCAGGCCTGGAGCACAGCAGTTGTTCAGTGAATGCTTTTTGAATAAATAAATGAATGAATGAATGAGTGAGTGAGTGAATGAATGAGTGAGTGGGATTAAAGATGTGTGAAGGTGGTTACTGCAATCTGCTTTCTTTTCTGATTGGTGAGAGGTGCCCACCTGAGTCATATGCTCCGGGTTTCTCGCACGGGTTGGGTCGCCCAGGCGGCACCTTTACTCCGAGAGAGCTCTCAGCAGAGACGCGGCGCTTCACCCATCAGAGGTGAGCAGTCAGGGGGACCCCACAGAGGGCCCCTCACAAAGGGCCACCCTGAGCCCAGAAGCTGTTGTAGCATTCTGATGCTCCAGGAAGAAGGGTAAATCTGCAATTTGCAAAGAGTTAAGACAGTTTCCAGATACTCAACTTCCATTCGCAGTCCTGCCTAAGTGAGCCCCTCAAGAATATGCCCTTGGGGGGAGTTTCCTTCCCATTCTCCCTCTCCGGTAGAAGCTTATCACCTGCCCACCCAGATGGGAGATGGCCCCTGCCCCTGGGTGTGAAACCAGCCTGAGCAAACGGGAGCAGATGCAGTGTATTGTCAACTCTGAGAGAGCAAATGGCACTCATGCCTGGACAGCAGGTCCTTGGCAAGGCAGATGGTTCTCCAGTCTTTGCACCCAACCAAGTTTGAAGGAGCACCTAGTTGCATTGTGGACTGACAGTTAATGTCTAATGTCAATTAAATATTCTTTGGCATATAACGTTGAAGGATTGAAAACATTGAATGTCATTGCTACAACAGAGTTCCCCCCATTTCCGACATTTTCTATTAACAAGTTTCTCAGAGTTTACATCTATAACAACAGAAAACAGGAATAGATTTGAAGATGAACTCTCTCATTCTGGCAACGAGTAATATTCATCCTCAAATATATAAACCAGTAGGAAAAACAGCTACATCAATTTCATTAATAGCTGTACTTCTAAATATCTTTAATACTTGTTAATATTTATTAAATAACTATCAACATTTTTAATTTATTCATTTTATTTTAATCAATTGTGCACTAATATAATTAAACTGAAATTAAATCCAGTAGCAATCAGAGCTTTTTGGGCACAATTTTATTCAATTATTTTCATTTCAAGTGTATGTATACATATTTTTCTTGCAAAGAAATATGATAAGGTAATGAACAAAATAGGAAACATAATATTTATAACATTAGGGTAAATTCCTATTCAGAAGGGAAACAAATAAAAGTTAAAGAAAAAAAAGAAATAGTAAACTTGCAATTGTTAAAGAGTTTTTTTCATGGTTTCTTGTTTGTTTATTTTGGTTTTTTTTTTTGCATGGGCAGGCACCAGGAATCAAACCCGGGTCTCCAGCATGGCAGGCGAGAACTCTGCCACTGAGCCACCATGGCCCACCCTTTTCATGTATTTCATGTATTGGATAATAGAGTGCACCAAATTACTATAATATTCAAGATCAACTGATACTTTTTTTCTTTTTTTTTTCTTTTGGCATGGGCAGACTCTGGGAATAGAACCCAAGTCTCTGGCATGGCAGGCCACTGCGCCACCATTGCACGGCCCTCAACTGATGTATTTTTAATGGTAATATGGAAGTTTTATTTGAAGAGTTCAATATATATCAATATCATGGAAATTTCCTCTTTGCAGCATTGAAATGTGTGATGAAACATCCTGTCAATGTTGAAACACGTGAAGGGGGATGTGGTTTTATAATGTTCTCTCAGGGACACCCAAGCAAAAACGTTTGGGGATTATTCTGTTTATTCTGCAAACTTTTGAGTACCTTCCTGCCACATACCACCTACCCTTTGGGGCTAAAATAAGTCAACAAAACTGCACCCTGCCCTCAAGGAGGTCGGAGGCTGCAAGAAGCTGCGAGAAGCGGTCAGGAAAGCTTTTAGGGGCCTGCAGGGGAAAGTCAGACTAAGAAGAGTTCTACCTTAGGCAATGAGGCGCTGGACAGGATTTCCCGTAGACAGAGGCTTGGCGTGGTAAAGATAAGGGGCCGGACGGTGTGCTGGCTCCTTGCTGGAGCGCAGGGTGAGGCAGGGAAAGGCACTGCCTGAAGAAGGTCTCAGGGCTCAGCCTCTAAGGAGCAGCAGCCCGAGCAGATTTGCATTTTATGAGCAGGGCCCGAGCAGCAGAGCAGCAGCCAGGAGGGCGGAGCCAGTTAAGAAATGTCCCAGAGTCCAAGTGAGAAGCAAAGGCTGAAGGAGGGAAAGGGGCGGAAGCGGAGCGTGATGCGTTTGTCCGCTTGGAGCTGCTGCCAGGCATGCGTTCGTAGCGCAGCCCTCTCACTCAGACCAGTCCTGGTGCGGGGGCAGACGATGGGGAAGCCCTAGCCATGGAGGGCAGAGAAGCGCGCAAAGAGGAAGGAGAGCTCACAGACGTGAATCTGCCGAGTTTAACAAGCATGACGACGAACGGAGCCCAGTAATGCCCTTATCACGAGGAACGGCAGCGTATTTGGAGGGCAGGGGGCACCTAGGAGACAGCAAAAACAGGGACAGTCAAGAGTGCAGGAACCATGCAACAAAGCAGTTGCCATTTACTGAGCC
This sequence comes from Tamandua tetradactyla, assembly GCF_023851605.1. Lineage (NCBI taxonomy): Eukaryota > Metazoa > Chordata > Mammalia > Pilosa > Myrmecophagidae > Tamandua > Tamandua tetradactyla. The sequence goes on along the minus strand of NC_135344.1, from coordinate 3,737,468 downwards.
CCCGAGATTGCCTGACACACTTTAAAATACTTGACAGGGATTAATTCCTTTTCATCTTCACCAGAACCCTACATGATAGGAGCAATTATTAGCTATTCCCAGTTAACAGGTCACGAATCGAGGCGCAAAGAAGCTGGACAACCCCAGCCACACAGCTGGTCAGCAGCCTGATTTGGACATTGTCACCCCACTGGGCGCGGTGGGCTGGGTTTAATGCATCAGGGATTTGGACAATGTGTCTTGTCCAAACACAATGCCTCCTGAGCTACAGGACCTGATAGAACTTTTTTGGACAAAACACAAGAGCCAAACCAAACAGATCTGCCAGCCGCAGCTTCTATGGCCCACAGCCCTCCTATCTGCCATTTCGCTCAAATGAGTAACTTACCTACAAAGTGTTGGGGTGGGAGAGGTAGGCAGGAGAGAGAATGCTCTGGGATAACTTCCAGATTTTAACATGACTGAGCAGATGATGCAATTTACCAAGCCAAGTATATTAGGTAAGATATAGACTAAGTTTTCATAGGAAAGAGACCCCAAAGCACAGTAGCTTATAGAAGCTAGAGGGTTATTATAGACATGTAAAAGTCATTTGTATGAGTCCAGATGAAGGGGGGCCCACCGTAGGTTGGGGTTCCATCCTGGGGCTCAGTTTCCTTCTGTCCTGCTGCCCTGCTGTCCCCTCGGTCCTGCCTCATCTGCTTGGTTGAAGTTGTGTTGCTGGTGTGTCCTCACTCCAGCACGCAGCGAGAAGTGAAAGTCCAGCAGTGAATCCTTTTCATGCAAGGAGGGAGAATTTGTACTCACTCTCCACTGGTGAAAATGTATTACCACAGCCACACCTTAGCCTGAAGGGACATGATGAGATTTAGTCTGTGCGAAGTGGCTTTATCCAGAGAAGGATGGGAGAATCCATTCAGGAGGACAACTGGAAGTCTGCCACAGAAAATCCTGGAGGAACCGCAGGTTTCACGGGAATGATGGTGAGTTTGTTATTGGACGTGCTGAGTTGGATCTCTGGGACATCCAGCTGAGAATGTCAAGCCGGAGATTGAATACAGAATGCTCAAACAAAATCTGGATTGTAACTACATGGGTTGTCAAATATGCAGATAGAAAGTAGGGAAGTCATCTGAGCTTACCCACTTTGTAATGTGTATAGTGAGAAGAGAAGACAGGTAGACTGTACAAATGGTCCATGGAGAGAAGATACTCATTTTGTACAATTGTGGTTGATTTCTTTAAACTTTGTTCCATCATATATGTCCATAATATCATATTGTTGAGAAAAATCAATGTCAATCATTTGATATCGCAGCTGCCTGCAGTGGCAATACCAGGTAAGGCAAACAAGAAGCTGACCAAAAACAGAGAAAGGAAAGCTGGGGAATAGGATATTCATAGGGTGCTTTGAGAACTCCAACCTATTCCCAGGAATTTAGAAGGCTAAACATGTATGCAGTCCCATGTGCAGGCCCAGGGAAGAGCCCTTGTTTGCACTTTCAGGAAGTGAAGGCTAAGCCAGAGTTGTGAAGTCCTTACTGGAATGCTGAAGCATTTGCTGCAATACACACTGAACCCCTGACAAGGACTGGGAGACTGATTGGCTCAAATTATCCAAGGAAAACTCTGTCCAATTGTAGCTGACCACAAAGCTCACAGATTAGAGACTTCTATACATGACAAAGAATACAGACTTTAAAAGAGCAACAACAATAGACACTGGAGGGAAGTGGTTTCAGATTGGCTATGTTATATTATAAAAAGTGTCCAGTTTCAAAAAAATTATAAGACATGTAAAGAAACAGGAAAACACAGCCACACATGGTAGGAAAAAGCGGTTAATGAGAACTGGCCCTGAAGATGCCCAGATATTAGACTTATTAGTCAAAGATTTAATCAACAATTATGAGTATGTTCAAATAACTAAAAGAAACTGTGTATAAAGAATTAAAGGAAAGCATGAGAAAATGTCTCATCAAATAGAGAATATCAATAAATAGATAGGAAAAAAATGTAAAAGGAACTAAATTAAAATTCTGGAGTTGAATAGAATAAGCACTGAAAAGAAAAATTCACTAGAGGGTCTTAACAGCAGATTTGAAATGGCAGAAAAGAAGAATCAACAAGTGAAAAGATACATCAATTACAATAATCCAGTCAAAAAAACAGAAAGAGGAAATAATGGAGAGTCTCGATTACCTAAGTACACACCAAGTGGAACAACGTACATAACGGGGGCCTCAGAAGGAAAGGAGAGAAAGGGGCAGAAAGAATATTCACAGAAATAATGGCTGAAAACTTTCCAAACTCGATGAAAAACATTATTCTACAAATCCAAGAACACAACGTTCATCCAAGTGAGGTCTATGTAAAGAGATTCATACCTAAACACATCAACTGTGAAAAAACAGAAACAAAAAAAATCTTAAAAGAAGTGAGTGAGAAGTGGCTCCTCACACACAAAAGTTCCTCAGTAACACTGATTGCTCCAGAAACACTGGAGGCCAGAGGCAGGGGGTGACATAAGTAAGTGCTGAAAGAAAAAGACTGTCAACCAAAAATTCTATACCCTGCAAAGTTAACCTTCAAATAAGGAGAAATTAAGACAACCTAAGAAAACAAAAATGATAGAATTCATCACTAGCAGAGCTACCCTATAGGAAATAACAAAGGAAGTCCTTTAGGCAGAAATGAAAGGAACCAAGACAGGAATTTGATTCCACTGGAGAAATAAAGAGCACTAGTACAGGTAACTGCATAAGTAAATACAAGTGATAGCATAAATGTTTATCATTTATAACTCTTGTCTTCTCCTATGTGATTTAAAAGACAACTGCATAGAAAACAAACAAACAAAAAAGACGACTGCATAAGACAACATTTATAAAGCTGTGTTTAATGTATAAAGATGGAATTTGTACTTTGTATGACAATAATAGCATGGAGGAGGGAGGGAATGAAGCTATAGAGGAGAAATTTTTATACACTGTTGAAATTAAGAGAGTATTAATCTGAACTAGATTGCTTAAATTAAGATGTCAATTGTAATCTCCAGTGAAACCACCAAGAAAATAACTCCAAAACATATAGAAGAAATGACAAAGGAATTAGAATCGTACACAAGAAAATAATCTATTTAACAAAAAGAAGGTCATAATGGAAGAATAGAAGAACATAAAAAGATATGACATAGAGGAAACAGAAGTGGCAGATATAAATTCTGACTTACCAGTAATTTCATTAAATATAAATAGATTAAACACTTCAATCAAAAAGCAGAGATTTACATGCTAGATAAATAAAGCATAATCCAATTTTATATACTGTCTACAAATGACACACTTAAGATTCAAAGAGAGAAATAAGTTGAAAGTAAATAAGTGGAAATATGAGCAATAATTAAGAGACCTGGAGTGATTACCAATATCAGACAAAATAAATCTGAAAGCCAAAACTGTTATTACATGCAAAGAAGGATATTTTATTATAATAAAAGGGTCAATCCACCAAAAAAATAACAGAGTATAAACACATATATACCTAACAACAGAACTGAAGTTAAAAAAAACAAGCTGACAGAAATGAAGGTAAAAATAGACAATTCAACAATAATAATTGGAGAAATCAACAACCCACTTTAAATAATGGATAGAACAGTTCTACAGAAGATAAAGAAAGAAATGGAAGATTTGATCAACAGTGCAAACTAACTGAACTTAACAGACATTTATAGAACATCCCACCCACTCATAGCAAAATATATATTCTCAAAAGAACATGGAAAATTCTCCAGGATAAGCCATATATTTCACCATGAAAAAGGTTTCAATAAATGGAAAAGGATGATAGAAATTATACAAAGTTTGTTCTCTGACCTCAATGGAATGAAAGTAGAAATCAACAAAAGAAGGAAATTTACATATGCTTGAAAATTAACAACACATTCCCAAATAACCAATGGGTTAAAGAATAAATCACAAGAGAAATTAGAAAAATGTTCTAAGATGAGTGAAATTAAATCACATATCAGAATTTATAGAATGGAGCTGACAGAGGACTTAGAAGAAAATGTATAGCTGTAAATGCCTAGAAGAAAGAAAAAAGATCTCATAACAATAACCAAAAAAAAGAAGAGCAAACTAAATATAAAGCAAGCAGATGGAAGAAAATAATTATTCGAGCGTAAAAAAAGAGAAGTAGGCCCAAAATGTCAACAAGAAAACTAATGAAAACAAAGGTGTTCTTTGGGACCAACAAAATTGTCATTTACCGAGACTGACCAAGAAATAACAGAAAAAAATCCAATTATTAAAATCAAGAATGAAAGAGAAGACAATACTTAAGACTTTACAGAAATGTAAATGATTATAAGGGAATACTATGAAAATACATATGCCAACAAATTAGATAACCTGGATGACAAAGGACAAATGTCTAGAAAGTTACCCGCTTCTGGAACTGACTCAAGAAGAAACAGAGAGTCTAAAGGCATCTATGTTTTAGTTTGCCAAGTTGCTCAAAGCAGATACCATGAAATGTGTTAGCCTTAACTATGGGAATGTATTAGCTTACAAGCTTGCAGTTTTGAAACTGTGAAAATGTCCAAATTAGAATGATGTTTTCTTCCTGAAGGCCGGCTGCCGGTGACCCTGGGCTCTCTGCCACATGCCAGGGTACATGGCGGCATCTGCCGGTCTCTCCTTCTCTTCCTTCTCTTTCAGGTTTCATTGCTTTCAGCGTCTTGCTTCTGAAGCTTTCTCTCTGTTTGTCTGAATTTTATTCTTTTACAAAGGACTCCAATCAGAGGATTAGGACCCACCTTGGGCCACGCCTTAACTGAAATACCCTAATTAAAAGGCCCCATTTACAATGGATCCATACCCACAGGAATAGATTAGCTTTACGAACATGATTTTCTGGGGCACATACAGTTCCAAATCCCACAGTCTATAACAAGTAAGACAATGAATTAACAATGTTTAGAATTTCACAAAGAAAAGCCCAGGCCAAAATTAGTTCACTGATGGACTCTACAATGTGTTTACAGAATAATTAATATCAATTCTTCACAAAATTCTCCAAAATATAGAAGAGGAGGGAAACTTTCCCAACTTATTTTATGAGACTTGTATTAGCCTGGTCTCCAAAACAGAAAAAGACCTCACAGTTCTTTTAGAAAGACAGAAAACCATCCCCTATTACCATAGACACAAAATCCTTCGATAAAATATTAACAAACTGAATCCAGCACAAGTAAAAAGGATTACACACCATGATCAAAAGAAAGTAGGATGGTGCAAGGGTAGTTCAGTGGTAGAATTCTCGTCTGCCATGTGGGAGACCTGGGTTCGATCCCTGGCCCATGCACTTCCTGAAAAAAAACAAACAAGCAAACAAAAAGCAAAGCAAACAAAAATTCAACAAACAGTGCTGCAATAGGGGATGCTCACATGAGAAATGAATGAAATGTGACCTGGCTATACAGCACACAAAAAAAGAAAGAAAGAAAGTTATTCCAGGAATGGAACTTTGGTTCAAAATACAGAAGTCAACCAAAGTAATACATCATATTGATAAAGGACAAAAAAGAAAAATACAATAACATGAGCACCTCAATAAATGCACAAAAAGCATTTGACCAGCCCACCCACCCTCCTCTCCCCTCTTTGTCCGCTGGCCCGGTGCGCGGCGCCCACGCCTCGCAGCAGCCAGCCCGCCCGCCCTCCTGTCCCCTCTTCCCCCCCCCTGCTCCAGCGGCTCTCCAACCACCACCGTGCCCTCTTCCGCCTTCACCGGCTCCTCCGCCACCGGCCTCGACAGCCTTGCCACCCTCACCTTTCCTCCTCCAGAACAGCTACTGGGGGAGTGGAGACAATACAGAGCAGCTCCCGGAGCCATGATGGAGATCAAAGGGACAGCGTACCCCATCCTGGAACGGCTGACTGTCTGGGAGAACCAGCTCCGGTGAGATCGCCGAGGGGAGCGGGCTTTCCCAGGTGGGACAGCTAGCGGCTGGAGTCCCTCCCTTCCTCCTTCCCAGGCCAGATGGCAGAATTGGGCAGGCAGTCCCCTTGGGCTGCGGCGGCTGGTGCCCCCACCACGCGAGGCCCCCCGGACCAACTGAGAGAGTTGGGTCGGAAAACCCCAGACTGTGGAGAACGGTGACCAGGGGGTCCCTTCCAAACACATGACCCCCGGTCCAGCTGGGAACAGTGCACTCTACCGGGCTGCGACAGCTGGTGCCCTCCCGCCACGCCTGGTGCCCTGGGCAGACTAGGAAATTCGGTCGGGCGCTCTCCCGTGCTGCGGCGGCCGGCAACCCTCCCCACATTCGGACCCCCGGGCCGGCTGGCACTCTTCCAAGCCGCTTCGGCTGGCGAACCTCCCCGACGGCGAGAGTTTTCCAGAGTTAAAGGACCCCCAGCAACTTTCACTGGTGGAACCCATAGACAAACGTGTGCCACGAGCGCCACCTACTGGGCAGGATAAGAAAAACAGAACCCAGAGATTTCACAGAAAAATCTTTCAACCTGTGGGGTCCAACACCCAGGGAAATCTGACTAAATGCCCAGACGCCAGCAGAAGATAATGGATCACGCTCAGAAAATTGAAAATATGGCCCAGTCAAAGGAACAAACCAATAGATCAAATGAGATACAGGAGCTGAAACAACTAATGCTGAATATACGAACAGAAATGGAAAACCTCTTCAAAAACGAAATCGATAAATTGAGGGAAGACATGAAGAAGACATGGGCTGAACAAAAAGAAGAAATAGAAAAACTGAAAAAACAAATCACAGAACTTATGGAAGTGAAGGACAAAGTAGAAAAGATGGAAAAAACAATGGATACCTACAATGATAGATTCAAACAGACAGAAGATAGAATTAGTGATTTGGAGGATGGAACATCTGAATTCCAAAAAGAAACAGAAACTATCCGGAAAAGAATGGAAAAATTTGAACAGGGTATCAGGGAACTCAAGGACAATGTGAACCGCACAAATATACGTGTTGCGGGTGTCCCAGAAGGAGAAGAGAAGGGAAAAGGAGGAGAAAAACTAATGGAAGAAATTATCACTGAAAATTTCCCAACTCTTATGAAAGACCTAAAATTACAGATCCAAGAAGTGCAGCGCACCCCAAAGAGATTAGACCCAAATAGGCGTTCCCCAAGACACTTACTAGTTAGAATGTCAGAGGTCAAAGAGAAAGAGGATCTTGAAAGCAGCGAGAGAAAAACAATCCGTCACATACAAGGGAAACCCAATAAGACTATGTGTAGATTTCTCAGCAGAAACCATGGAAGCTAGAAGACAGTGGGATGATATATTTAAGTTACTAAAAGAGAAAAACTGTCAACCAAGACTCCTATATCCAGCAAAATTGTCCTTCAAAAATGAGGGAGAAATTAAAACATTCTCAGACAAAAAGTCCCTGAGAGAATTTGTGACCAAGAGACCAGCTCTGCAAGAAATACTAAAGGGAGAACTAGAGTCAGATACAAAAAGACAGAAGAGAGAGGCATGGAGAAGAGTGTAGAAAGAAGGAAAGTCAGATATGATATATATAATACAAAAGGCAAAATGGTAGAGGAAAATATTATCCAAACAGTAATAACTCTAAATGTTAATGGACTGAATTCCCCAATCAAAAGATATAGACTGGCAGAATGGATTAAAAAACAGGATCCTTCTATATGCTGTCTACAGGAAACACATCTTAGACCCAAAGATAAACATAGGTTGAAAGTGAAAGGTTGGGAAAAGATATTTCATGCAAATAACAACCAGAAAAGAGCAGGAGTGGCTATACTAATATCCAACAAATTAGACTTCAAATGTAAAACAGTTAAAAGAGACAAAGAAGGACACTATATACTAATAAAAGGAACAATTAAACAAGAAGACATAACAATCATAAATATTTACGCACCGAACCAGAATGCCCCAAAATATGTGAGGAATACACTGCAATCACTGAAAAGGGAAATAGACACATCTACCATAATAGTTGGAGACTTCAATTCACCACTCTCATCAATGGACAGAACATCTAGACAGAGGATCAATAAAGAAATAGAGAATCTGAATATTACTATAAATGAGCTAGACTTAACAGACATTTATAGGACATTACATCCCACAACAGCAGGATACACCTTTTTCTCAAGTGCTCATGGATCATTCTCAAAGATAGACCATATGCTGGGTCACAAAGCAAGTCTAAACAAATTTAAAAAGATTTAAATCATACACAACACTTTCTTGGATCATAAAGGAATGAAGTTGGAAATCAATAATAGGTGGAGTGCCAGAAAATTCACAAATACGTGGAGGCTCAACAACACACTCTTAAAGAACGAGTGGGTCAAAGAAGAAATTGCAAGAGACATTACTAAATACCTAGAGGCGAATGAAAATGAAAACACAACATATCAAAACTTATGGGACGCAGCAAAGGCAGTGCTAAGAGGGAAGTTTATTGCCCTAAATGCCTTTATCAGAAAAGAAGAAAAGGCAAAAATGCAGGAATTAACTGTTCACTTGGAAGAACTGGAGAAAGAACAGCAAACTAACCCAAAGCAAGCAAAAGGAAAGAAATAACAAAGATTAGAGCAGAAATAAATGAAATTGAAACCATGAAAACAATAGAGAAAATCAATAAGACCAGAAGTTGGTTCTATGAGAAAATCAATAACATTGATGGGCCCTTAGCAAGATTGACAAAAAGAAGAAGAGAGAGGATGCAAATAAATAAGATCAGAAATGGAAGAGGAGACATAACTACTGACCTCACAGAAATAAAGGAGGTAATAACAGGATACTATGAACAACTTTATGCTAATAAAAACAACAATTTAGATGAAATGGACGGGTTCCTGGAAAGACATGAACAACCAACTTTGACTCAAGAAGAAATAGATGACCTCAACAAACCAATCACAAGTAAAGAGATTGAATTAGTCATTCAAAAGCTCCCTAAAAAGAAAAGTTCAGGACCAGACAGCTTCACATGTGAATTCTATCAAACATTCCAGAAAGAATTAGTACCAACTCTCCTCAAACTCTTCAAAATAATCGAAGTGGAGGGAAAACTACCTAATTCATTCTATGAAGCCAACATCACCCTCATACCAAAACCAGGCAAAGATATTACAAAAAAAGAAAACTACAGACCAATCTCTCTAATGAATATAGATGCAAAAATCCTCAATAAAATTCTAGCAAATCGTATCCAACAACACATTAAAAGAATTATACATCATGACCAAGTAGGATTCATCCCAGGTATGCAAGGATGGTTCAACATAAGAAAATCAATTAATGTAATACACCACATCAACAAATCAAAGCAGAAAAATCACATGATCATCTCAATTGATGCGGAGAAGGCATTTGACAAGATTCAACATCCTTTCCTGTTGAAAACACTTCAAAAGATAGGAATACAAGGGAACTTCCTTAAAATGATAGAGGGAATATATGAAAAACCCACAGCTAATATCATCCTCAATGGGGAAAAATTGAAAACTTTCCCCCTAAGATCAGGAACAAGACAAGGATGTCCACTATCACCACTATTATTCAACATTGTGTTGGAAGTTCTAGCCAAAGCAATTAGACAAGAAAAAGAAATACAAGGCATCAAAATTGGAAAGGAAGAAGTAAAACTATCACTGTTTGCAGACGATATGATACTATACGTAGAAAACCCAGAAAAATCCACAACAAAATTACTAGAGCGAATAAATGAGTACAACAAAGTAGCAGGCTACAAGATCAACATTCAAAAATCTGTAGCTTTTCTATACATTAGAAATGAACAAGCTGAGGGGGAAATCAAGAAACGAATCCCATTTACAATCGCAACTAAAAGAATAAAATACCTAGGAATAAATTTAACCAAAGAGACAAAAAACCTATATAAAGAAAACTACAAAAAACTGCTAAAAGAAATCACAGAAGACCTAAATAGATGGAAGGGCATACCGTGTTCATGGATTGGAAGACTAAATATAATTAGGATGTCAATCCTACCTAAATTGATTTACAGATTCAATGCAATACCAATCAAAATCCCAACAACTTATTTTTCAGAATTAGAAAAACCAATAAGCAAATTTATCTGGAAGGGCAGGTTGCCCCGAATTGCTAAAAACATCTTGAGGAAAAAAAAACGAAGCTGGAGGTCTCGCGATGCCGGACTTTAAGGCATATTATGAAGCCACAGTGGTCAAAACAGCATGGTATTGGCATAAAGATAGATATATTGACCAATGGAATTGAATAGAGTGCTCAGATATAGACCCTCTCATCTATGGACATTTGATCTTTGATAAGGCAGTCAAGCCAACTCACCTGGGACAGAACAGTCTCTTCAATAAATGGTGCCTAGAGAACTGGATATCCATATGCAAAAGAATGAAAGAAGACCCGTATCTCACACCTTATACAAAAGTTAACTCAAAATGGATCAAAGATCTAAACATTAGGTCTAAGACCATAAAACAGTTAGAGGAAAATGTAGGGAGATATCTTATGAATCTTACAACTGGAGGTGGTTTTATGGACCTTAAACCTAAAGCAAGAGCACTGAAGAAAGAAAGAAAGAAATGGGAGCTCCTCAAAATTAAACACTTTTGTGCATCAAAGAACTTCATCAAGAAAGTAGAAAGACAGCCTACACAATGGGAATCAATATTTGGAAATGACATATCAGATAAAGGTCTAGTATCCAGAATTTATAAAGAGATTGTTCAACTCAACAACAAAAAGACAGCCAACCCAATTACAAAATGGGAAAAAGACTTGAACAGACACCTACCAGAAGAGGAAATACGGATGGCCAAGAGGCACATGAAGAGATGCTCAATGTCCCTGGCCATTAGAGAAATGCAAATCAAAACCACAATGAGATATCATCTCACACCCACCAGAATGGCCATTATCAACAAAACAGAAAATGGCAAGTGCTGGAGAGGATACGGAGAAAGAGGCACACTTATCCACTGTTGGTGGGAATGTCAAATGGTGCAACCGCTGTGGAAGGCAGTTTGGCGGTTCCTCAAAAAGCTCAATATACAATTGCCATATGACCCAGCAATACCATTGCTAGGTATCTACTCAAAGGACTTAAGGGCAAAGACACAAATGGACATTTGCACACCAATGTTTATAGCAGCATTATTTACAATTGCAAAGAGATGGAAACAGCCAAAATGTCCATCAACAGACGAGTGGCTAAACAAACTGTGGTATATACATACGATGGAATATTATGCAGCTTTAAGACAGGATACACTTATGAAGCATGTAATAACATGGATGGACCTAGAGAATATTATGCTGAGTGAGTCCAGCCAAAAACTAAAGGACAAATACTGTATGGTCCCACTGATGTGAACGGACATTCGAGAATAAACTTGAAATATGTCATTGGTAACAGAGTCCAGCAGGAGTTAGAAACAGGGTAAGATAATGGGTAATTGGAGCTGAAGGGATACAGACTGTGCAACAGGACTAGATACAAAAACTCAGAAATGGACAGCCCAATAATACCTAATTGTAAAGTAATCATGTTAAAACACTGAATGAAGCTGCATCTGAGCTATAGGGTTTTTTGGTTTGTTTTTTTTTTTTTCTATTATTACTACTTTTATTTCTTTTCTCTGTATAACATTTTATATCTTTTTCTGTTGTGTTGCTAGTTCCTCTAAACTGATGCAAATGTACTAAGAAACGATGATCATGCATCTATGTGATGATGTTAAGAATTACTGAGTGCATATGTAGAATGGTATGATTTCTAAATGTTGTGTTAATTTCTTTTTTTTTTTCCGTTAATAAAAAAAAAGCATTTGACAAAATCCATGTCATGATAAATAAACACTTGGCACACAAGGAATAGGAGGGAACTTCTCAAGCTAATAAAGGACATCTATGAAAAACCCGTAGCTAATATCACACTTAATGATGAGAGACAGAAAGCTTTCCCATTCAGATCGGCAACAAGACAAGGAGGTCTGCCGTCACCACTTCCATTCAATATTGAAGTAGAGGTTCTAGTCAGGGCAATTAGACAAGAAAAAAGAAATAAACTGCATCCAGATTAGAGAAGAAGTACAGCTATCCCTATTTGCATATTATATAATAGTATATTTTGAAAACTCTAAAGAATACACACACACACACACACACACACACACACAGTTGCCTATTAGAAGTAATAAACAAGTTAAGAAAGATTGGAGAATAAATGGTCAATTTACAAAGATCATATTTCTATACATAATGAATAAAAAAAATCCCAAAATGGAATTAAGAAAATAATTTCATTTACAATAGCATCACAAAGAAAAAAAACACTTAGGATTGGGGGAGTGTGACCAAGATGGTGGCTTAGCAATGTGCACGTTTTAGTTCGTCCTCCAGAACAACTACTAAATAACCAGAAACAGTACAGAACAGCTCACGGAGCCATGTCAGTGACCGGATACACACTGTACCCCAGTCTGGACCAGCTGGATCAGCTGCGAGCCTCCCCAAAACCGTGAGTTCCCCAAGTAGTGGTGGCCAGCGTCCCTCCCCAACAGGCTGCCTCCCAGAGGGGAAAGGAAAGAGACTTTAACAGCAGCTGGGGCAGAGTCTAACCAAACTCCAATTGTGGCATTAATCAACAAATTCTGACTACTAAAAATAGGCCCCCAGCTCAGGTGAACCTGGTCAAAGCAGAGATCACTCATTGGGCTAACAGAAAAAGAAAAAAAGAAAAGAAACAGAGGTTTTTGTGGCTGTGTTTCTACAAAGGCTTGACTGCCTCTGAATTAAGTGGCAGGACTTCTTAGGCTGCAACTGCCCCAGGCATAGGCAGAAACACGCTGCTTGCAGGGCTTGTCTCCCACCTGTGCCTTTCCCAGGGAAGGGTGAAGCCCAACTCAGGTGGAATCCCTCCCTCAAGGAATTCACACCTCAGGGCTTGGTAATTTAAAGCCATTAAAACCAGCCTACAACCTCTTCTCTGTCTCCACCATGCCCCCAGCAGGGAGAGTTTGCCAAAGTTAAAGATGCCACATTACCTTATGCTGGTGGGACCTGCAGGCAGACAAGCACCACATACTGGGCAGGATAAGGAAAACAGAGCCCAGAGACTTCACAGGAAAGTCTTTCAACCTTCTGGGTCTCACCCTCAGGGAAAACTGATGCAGGTGATTCCTACCCCCTGATAGGAAGCCAGTTTAGTCTGGGAAAACCCGGCTGGAGTCTATAATACCTACATAGACCCTCCTAAGGGTGGGGGTAGGGGAAAGGCACCATACAAGCAGGGCAAGAAACAAGAAAACAAGAACCGAAAAATTATCCTCTGTTAAACAAAACCTAAGCTAGAGGTCCAGAAAAAGCTGAACTGAACGTCAAAGAACAGAGAGACAACAAATTCATCCAGCAAGAAAACCCTAGGTAAGAGAAGTGAAAGCAATCTCCAGAATAAACTAATTAAGGTAATTAAATGTTTAGATGCCAGCAAAAAATAACAAATCACACCAGGAAAATTGACGATATGGCCCAGTCAAAGGAACAAACCAATAGTTCAAATGAGATACAAGAGCTGAAACAATTAATTCAGAATATATAAACAGACATGGAAAGCCTCATCAAAAACCAAATTAATTAATTGAGGGAGGATATAAAGAAGGCAAGGAATGAACAAAAAGAAGAAACTGAAAGTCTGAAAAAACAAATCACAGAACTTATGGGAATGAAAGGCACAGTAGAAGAGATGAAAAAAACAATGGAAACCTACAATGATAGATTTCGAGAGACAGAGGATAGGATTAGTGAACTGCAGGACTGAACATCTGAAATCTGACAAGAAACAGAAACTATAGGGGAAAAAAATGGAAAAATATGAGCAGGGACCCAGGGAATTGAATGATAATATGAAGGGCACAAATATGCATGTTGTGTGTGTCCTGGAAGGAGAAGAGAAGGGAAAAGGAGGCGAAAAACTAATGGAGGAAGTTATCACTGAAAATTTCCCAACTCTTATGAAATACCTAAAATTACAGATCCAAGAAGTGCAGCATACCCCAAAGGGAATAGATCCAAATAGACGTTCTCCAAGACACTTACTAATCAGAATGTCAGAGGTCAAAGAGAAAGAGAGGATCTTGAAAGCAGCAAGAGAAAAGCAACCCATCATATACAAGGGGAAACCCGATAAAACTATGTGTAGATTTCTCAGCAGAAACCATGGAGATGAGAAGACAGTGGGATGATATATTTAAATTACTAAAAGAGAAAAACTGCCAACCAAGAATTTCATACCCAGCAAAATTGTCCTTCAAAAATGAGGGAGAAATTAAAACATTTTCAGACAAAAAAAAATCACTGAGAGAATTTGTGACCAAGAGACCAGCTCTGCAAGAAATACTAAAGAGCGCACTAGAGACAGATATGAAAACACAGAAGAAAGAGGTGTGGAGAAGAGTGTAGAAAGAAGGAAAATTACATATGACATATAAAATCCACCAGGAAAATGGAAGAAGAAAGTACTACCTGTACAGTAATAACACTAAATGTTAATGGATTGCACTCCCCAATAAAAAGACATAGACTGGCAGAATGGATTAAAAAACAGGATCCTTCTATATGCTGTCTACAGGAAACACATCTTAGACCCAAAGATAAACATAGATTGAAAGTGAAAGGTTGGGAAAAGATATTTCATGCAAATAACAACCAGAAAAGAGCAGGAGTAGCTATACTAATATCCAACAAATTTGACATCGAATGTAAAACAGTTAAAAGAGACAAAGAAGGATACTATGTACTAATAAAAGGAACAATTCAGCATGAAGACATAACAATCATAAATATTTATGCACCGAACCAGAATGTTCCAAAATGCATGAGGCAAACACTGAAAAGGGAAATAGACACATCTACCATAATAGTTGGAGACTTCAATTCCCCACTCTCATCAATGGACAGAACATCTAGACAGAGGATCAATAAAGAAACAGAGAATTTGAATATTACAATAAATGAGCTAGACTTAACAGACATTTATAGGACATTACACCCCACAACAGCAGGATACACCTTTTTCTCAAGGGCTCATGGATCATTCTCAAAGATAGACCATATGCTGGGTCAAAAAGCAAGTTTCAACAAATTTAAAAAGATTGAAATCATGCAAAACACTTTCTCAGATCATAAAAGAATGAAGTTGGAAATTAATAATAGGCAGAGCACCAGAAAATTCACAAATATGTGGAGGCTTAATAACACACTCTTAAACAACCAGTGGGTCAAGGAAGATATTACAAGAGCAATCAGTAAATATCTCAAAACAAATGAAAATGAAAACACAACATATCAAAACTTATGGGATGCAGCAAAGGCAGTGCTGAGGGAAATTTATTGCCCTAAATGCCTATATCAAAAAAGAAGAAAGGGCAAAAATTCAGGAATTAACTGCCCTCTTGGAAGAACTGGAGAAAGAACAGCAAATTAACCCCAAAGCAAGCAAAAGGAAAGAAATAACAAAGATTAGAGCAGAAATAAATGAAATTGAGAACATGAAAACAATTGAGAAAATCAGTAAAACCAGAAGTTGGTTCTATGAGAAAATCAATAAGATTGATGGGCCCTTAGCAAGACTGACAAAAAGAACAGAGAGGATGCAAATAAATAAGATGAGAAATGGAAGAGGAGACATAACCACTGACCTCACAGAAATAAAGGAGGTAATAACAGGATACTATGAACAACTTTATGCTAATAAATACAACAATGTAGATGAAATGGACAACTTCCTAGAAAGGCATGAACAACCAACTTTGACTCGAGAAGAAATAGACGACCTCAACAAAGCAATCACAAGTAAAGAAATCGAATCAGTCATTAGAAAGCTTCCCAAAAAGAAAAGTCCAGGACCATATGGCTTCACATGTGAATTCTACCAAACATTCAAGAAAGAATTAGTACCAATCCTGCTCAAACTCTTCAAAAAAATTGAAGAGGAGGGAAAGCCACCTAATTATTTCTATGAAGCCAACATGAACCTCATACTGAAACCAGACAAAGATATTACAAAAAAAAGGAAACTACAGACCAATCTCTCTAATGAATATAGATGCAAAAATCCTCAACAAAATTCTAGCAAATCGAATCCAGCAATACATTAAAAGAATTAAACATCATGACCAAATAGGATTCATCCCAGGTATGCAAGGATGGTTCAACATAAGAAAATCAATTAATGTAATACACCATATCAATAAATCAAAGGAGAAAAATCACATGATCATCTCAATTGATGCAGAGAAGGCATTTGACAAAATTCAACATCCTTTCCTCTTGAAAGCACTTTAAAGGATAGGAATACAAGGGAACTTCCTTAAAATGATAAAGGGAATATATGAAAAACCCACAGCTAATATCATCCTCAATGGGGAAAAACTGAAAACTTTCCCCCTAAGATCAGGAACAAGACAAGGATGTCCACTATCACCACTGTTATTCAACATTGTGTTGGAAGTTCTAGCCAGAGCAATTAGACAAGAAAAAGAAATACAAGGCTTCAAAATTGGAAAGGAAGACGTAAAACTCTCACTGTTTGCAGATGGCATGATACTATATGTCAAAAACCCTGAAAAATCCACAGCAAAACTATTAGAGCTAATAAACGAGTACAGCAAAGTGGCAGGTTACAAGATCAACATTCAAAAATCTGTAGTGTTTCTATACACTAGTAACGAACAATCTGAGGGGGAAATCAAGAAATGAATTCCATTTACAATTGCAACTAAAAGAATAAAATAGTTAGGAATAAATTTAACTAAAGAGACAAAAGACCTATACAAAGAAAACTACAAGAAATTGTTAAAAGAAATCACAGAAAACCTAAATAGATGGAAGGGCATACCATGTTCATGGATTGGAAGACTAAATACAGTTAAGATGTCAATTCTCCCTAAATTGATTTACAGATTCAACGCAATACCAATCAAAATCCCAACAACTTACTTTTCAGAAATAGAAAAACCAATGAGAAAATTTATCTGGAAGGGTAGGGTGCCCCAAATTGCTAAAAGTATCTTGAGGAAAAAAAACGAAGCTGGATGTCTCACACTGCCTGACTTTAAGGCATATTATGAAGTCACATGGTACTGGCATAAAGATAGATACATTGACCAATTGAATCGAATAGAGTGTTCAGATATAGACCCTCTCATCTATGGACATTTGATCTTTGATAAGGCAGTCAAGCCAACTCACCTGGGACAGAACAGTCTCTTCAGTAAATGGTGCCTAGAGAACTGGATATCCATATGCAAAAGAATGAAAGAAGACCCATATCTCACACCCTACACAAAAGTTAACTCAAAATGGATCAAAGATCTAAACATTAGGTCTAAGACCATAAAACAGTTAGAGGAAAATGTAGGGAGATATCTTATGAATCTTACAATTGGAGGCAGTTTTATGGACCTTAAACCTAAAGCAAGAGCACTGAAGAAGGAAATAAATAAATGGGAACTCCTCAAAATTAAACACTTTTGTGCATCAAAGAACTTCATCAAGAAAGTAGAAAGACAGCCTACACAATGGGAGACAATATTTGGAAACAACATATCAGATAATGGTCTAGTATCCAGAATTTATAAAGAGATTGTTCAACTCAACAACAAAAAGACAGCCAATCCAATTACAAAATGGTAAAAAGACTTGAACAGACACTTCTCAGAAGAGGAAATACAAATGGCCAAAAGGCACATGAAGAGATGCTCAACATCCCTGGCCATTAGAGAAATGCAAATCAAAACCACAATGAGATATCATCTCACACCCACCAGAATGGCCATTATCAACAAAACAGAAAATGATAAGTGCTGGAGAGGATGTGGAGAAAGAGGCACACTTATTCACTGTTGGTGGGAATGTCAAATGGTGCAACCGCTGTGGAAGGCAGTTTGGCAGTTCCTCAAAAAGCTGAATATAGAATTGCCATATGACCCAGCAATACAATTGCTAGGTATCTACTCAGAGGACATAAGGGCAAAGACACAAATGGCCATTTGCACACCAACGTTTATAGCAGCATTATTCACAATTGCAAAGAGATGGAAACAGCCAAAATGTCCATCAACAGACGAGTGGCTAAACAAACTGTGGTATATACATACGATGGAATATTATGCAGCTTTAAGACAGAATAAAGTTATGAAGTATGTAACAGCATAGATGGACCTTGAGAACATTATGCTGAGTGAGACTAGCCAAAAACTAAAGGACAAATGCTGTATGGTCTCACTGATATGAACTGACATTAGTGAATAAACTTGGAATATTTCATTGGTAACAGAGACCATCAGGAGACAGAAATAGGGTAAGATATTGGGTAATTGGAGCTGAAGGGATACAGACTGTGCAACAAGACTGGATACAAAAACTCAGAAATGGACAGCACAATACCACCTAACTGTAATGTAATTATGTTAAAACACTGAATGAAGCTGCATGTGAGAATGATAGAGGGAGGAGGGCTGGGGACATAAATGAAATCAGAAAGAAAGATAGATGTTAAAGATTGAGATGGTATAATCTAGGAATGCCTAGAGTGTATAATAATAGTGACTAAATGTACAAGTTTTAAACGTTTTTGCATGAGGAAGAACAAAGGAATGTCACTATTGCAGGGTGCTAAAAATAGATGGTAATTAATATTGTAAAATGTCACCTTATGTGTGAGACTAAAGCAAAAAATGTTTATTTGGTACAAAATTTTTATTTTGACTAGTGCATTTCCTAATATAACTTATGTAGATAGTTTGATTGAACACCATAAGTACTTGGAATCTCAGGTAGGACGTGAGATTTTGTTGGTTTGTCCAGAGTGATACCCCGATGAATCCCAGAGTGATTTGATCAGTGACTGGAAAAGTATTTGCAAAGCCCCCTTCGGGGAATGGTGAGAACAGGGAGAAATTCAACTTCCCCAAGTTGAATTCTTGATATTCTCACAAGCAGTGTGGACAATCAAAGCTATAGGCTGAGCCCCCAGTCTTGAGGTTTGTTCATATGAAACTTAACCCCAAAAAGGATAGGTCAAGTCTACTTAAAATTTAGGCCTAAGAGTCACCCCCAAGAGAGCCTCTTTTGTTGCTCAGATGTGGCCTCTCTCTCCAGCCAACACAACCAGCAGTCTCACCACCCTCCCCCTGTCTATGTGGGACATGACTCCCAGGGGTGTGGACCTTCCTGGCAACGTGGGACAGAGATCCTAGAGTATGCTGAGACTCAGCATCAAGGGATTGAGAAAAACCCTAGAATGAGCTGAGACTTAGCATCAAGGGATTGAGAAAACCTTCTTGTCCAAAATGGGGAAGAGTGAAATAAGACAAAGCGTCAATGGCTGAGAGACTCCAGAGTCGAGAGTTTATCCTGGAGGTTATTCTTATGCATTAAGTAGATATCATCTTGTTATTCAAGATGTAATGGAGAGGCTGGAGGGAACTGCCTGAAAATGTAGAGCTGTGTTCCAGTAGCCATGTTTCTTGAGGAGATTGAGTAATGATATAGCTTTCACAATGTGACTGTGTGATTGTGAAAATCTTGTGTCTGATGCTCCTTTTATCTACCTTGTCAACAAATGAGTAGAACATATGGAATAAAAATTAATAATGGGGGAACAAATGCTAAAATAAATTTAGTTTGAAATGCTAGTGATCAATGAAAACGAGGGGTAAGGGGTATGGTAGGTATAATCTTTTTTTTCTTTTCTGTGTTCATTTTATTTCTTTTTCTATTGTCTTTTTATTTCTGTTTCTGAATTAATGCAAATGTTCTAAGAAATGATGACTATGCAACTATGTGATGATATTGTGAATTACTGATTATATATGTTGATGTTTTATTTGGTTTGTTAATTTTTTTAATTAATAAATAAATTTTTTAACAAAACCACTTAGGATTAAATTTAACAAAAGAAATCCAAGAGCTGTACACTGACAACTAGGAAATATGGTCGAAGGAAATTAAAATAACTTAACTTAATCTGAAAGAAATGCCATGTTTATGGATATAGGAAGGCTTAGTTGCTAAGATGGCAATACCCGCAAAGTGATGCTCAGATTCAACACAGTACCTTTCAAAATTACAGCTGGCTTCTCTGCAGAAATGGACATTGATACTAAGATTCACATCGTAAAGCAAGGGACACAGAATAGCCCAAAAAATCTTGATAAAGAACAAAGTTAAAAGATTCACACTTTCTGATTTTGAAATTTACTGTTAAGGTACAGTAATCAAGATAGTGGAGTACTGGCACAAAGCCAGACAAATTAAAAAATGGAATAGAATGGGGGGTCCAAATAAATGCTTATATTTATCTTCAATGGTTTCCAATAAGGGCGTCGTAATAATTCAGTGGAGAAAGAATAGTCCCTCCAAAAAATGGTCCTGGGACAACAGGATATCCAGTCAAAAGGATGAAATTGGATTCCTACTTCAACCCTGCACAAACCTGACGTCAAAATGGAACATAGAACTAAATGTAAGAGCTAAATGTATAACACTCTTAAGAGAAAACACAGAAGTAAATTGTCATTACCTTGGGTTAGCCACTGGTTTCTTACATGGAAAGCTCAAACAACAAAAGAAAAAAATAGGTGAATTGAGCTTCATCAATATTTAATTTTTGCTGTGCAAATAATTCCATCAAGAAAATGAAAAGATAACCCCCAAAATGGAAGAAAATACTTACAAATCACATATATGACAAAAGACAAAAGACTTATATCTAGAATATATAAAGAACACTTACAAATCAATAATAAAAAAAGACAAATCACCAAGTTTTGAAAACGGGCAAAAGGCCTGAAGAGACATTTCTGAAAAGAAATTAAAAAATGTCCAAGACACAGATGAAAAGATGTTCAACACCATTAGCCATCAGGGAACTTCATAACAAAACCACAATGAGGCATCACTTCACCCATAATAGCATGACTTTAATAAAAAATACAGACAATAATAAGTGTTGACAAGGCAATGGGGAAAATAGAACCCTCACATATGACTGTTAGGAATGTAAAATGGTGCAACTCTTTTCTGTCCCTTAGAAAGCTAAACACATAGTTTGACATGACTCAGACCTTCCACTTCTAGATACATGCCCAAGAGAACTGCAATTATTCGTCCACGCAAAAACTTCTATGTGCATGTTCATAGCAGCATTAGACCTAACAGCCAAAAAAGTGGAATATCTATCCACTGAAGGAATGGATCAACAAAATAAAGGAATGGATGAATAAATACATACAATGGAATATTATTCAGCTCTAAAACTAACTGAATGAAGTACTAATGCATTCGACAATAGAGATGAAAACACTATGTTAATTGAAAGAAGGCAGTCAGAAAGGACAGATGGTATCATTCCTTTGCATGAGGTCATCCAGTTGTCTGAGGGCTATTTGTTGAAATTGTCACTTGAATTTTCTTGGCTCCATTGTCAAATTGACCATAAATGTAAAGGTTTACTTCTGGACTCTCACTTCTGTTCCATTCGTCTATACATCCAACTATATGCATTGTTGATCAGCATTGCTTTGTAGTACGTTTTGCAATTGAATGGTGTGAGTCTAACAACTTTGTTCTTTTTCAAAACTTGTTGGTTTTTCTGGGTCTCTTATTTCAATATTGTGCTGGTTTCAAAGGATGTATGTCCCCTAGCAAAGCCATGTTTTCATAAAGGCAGAATAATCCCTATTCAATACTGTATGTTTGAAACTGTAATCAGATCATCTCCCTCGATGATGTGATCTAGTCAAGAGTGGTTGTTAAACTGGATTAGATGACAATTTATCTCCACCCATTTGGGTGGGTCTTGATTAGTTTCTGGAGTCCTATAAAAGAGGAAACATTTTGGAGAATGAAGATTTGGAGAGAGCAGAGAATGCTGCAGTACCAGGAAGCAGAGAGTCCACCAGCGACCTTTGGAGATGAAGAAGGAAGACACCTCCCGGGGAGCTTCATGAAACAGGAAGCCAGGAGAGAAAGCTAGCAGATGCTGCCATGCTCTCCATGTGCCCTTCCAGATGAGAGAGGAGCCCTGATTATTTTCTCCATGTGCCTTCTCACTTGAGAGAGAAACCCTGAACTTCATCAGCCTTCTTGAACCAAGGTATCTTTCCCCGGATGCCTTTGATTGCACATTTCTATAGACTTGCTTTAATTGAGACATTTTCTCAGTCTTAGAACTGTAAACTAGCAACTGATTAAATTCCCCATTTTTAAAGTTATTCCGTTTCTGTTGCATTCCAGCAGCTAGCAAACTAGAACACATATGAATTTGAAGATCAATTTATCAATTTCTGCAAAAAAAAAAGCACTGGGATTTTTATACCTCTCTAATCAGGTCTCAGTGGAGGCAGATGAAGGCTGAGAATACATTGAATCATACAATATTAAAATCTCACAATAGAGAGGAAGGAATTGATGGAGAAATCAAAATTTCTGAGGTAAGTTATATCAGGGTGACTATTATTTTAGTAAATACATGACTGTTTTGGTTTGCTAAAGCTGCCAGAGTGCAATATACCAGAAAAGGGTTGACTTTTATAAAGGGGATTTATTAAGTTACAAGTTTATAGTTCTAAGGCCATAAAAAAGTCCAAATTAAGGCTTCCAAGGAAAGACACCTTGACTCAAGAAAGGCTGACGGGTCCAGAACCCTCTGTCAGCTGGAAAGGCACGCGGCTGACATCTGCTGGTCCTTTGGCTTTGGTATCAAACAGCTTCCCCGGCGAGACCTACTTTCTTCCTCTCCAAACATCTGAGTCTCGTGTTGGCTGTGTCAGCTCTGCCACTTCTCAGGTTTCTCCAAAATGTTTTCTTTTTAAAAGACTCCAGAAAACTAATCAAGACCCACCTTGAATGGGCAGTCTCATATAATCTGAAGTCACACCCACAATGGGTGTGTCACATCTCCACAGAAACCATCCAGTCAATCCACCCTAAACAATAGCTCTGTCCCCACAAGATTGGGTCAGGATTAAACGTGGCTTTTCTGGAGTACATAACAGTTTCAAACCAGCCCATGTGACTTATCGACAATGTGGGGTTCGGCTGTTTTTGTTGTAATCTCTGTCTTCTTTAAAGGTCTGCCTGCACACCCCAGGGAAAGACGGTCTCAGGAGATGTGGAAAAGGAACAAAACGGCCCCAGCAGTGAACAGGATGAAACCCTGGTCCAGGCAGCCAGGGCTGGGCAGCTGGAAGGAGGCCGCGGGCTGCCAGGGGTGACCAGGCAGGGCTGGGAGCACTAATCTGTGTTCCTGGAGGTCAGAAAGGGGCTGGAGTGCTGGAAAGCCACCTGGGGGAACGTTCTGGGGCGATGGAAATGTAATTCTTGTTTCAGGGTGGCTCACCGCTGAGGTTCCTCAGGCTGAGCACAGGAGATGTCTATTGTCCGTACACCTTCAGAAAAAGGGAAACAAAAATAAGCTCATTCTTGGCTTTTGAGCCTCCGAAGTCCGAGGCACTGGCGTGGGCAATAGGCTGGGAAGCACCGCTGGGGACACTTGTTTTCTCTGGTGAGGAAAACATCCTCCCTCCGGGAAGGGGTCCCCGGTGGTGGGGGCTGGCAAGTCCCTGTGGGGAGGCCGCAGCTCGGGGTGCAGGGGGCTCCCTCCGTTCCTGCAGGAACACGAGGCAGGGGCCCCCAGCCCGCCTGCGAGGTGGCCCGGGCACCAGCCCAGCGGGTGGCTGAGAACCCCGGCCCCCAGGAAGGCACCCCACCACCGGGGGTCCCGTGGGGGGAGACGGGCTCCCCTGCCGCTTCCGCCTGTGGGCGCATGAGCGGCTGCCCCTGAGCAGGGGGACGGGGTGCAGGGAGGAGTGGGCCTGGAATGCCTGTCCTGGCCAGCGGGAAGAGCCACGCAGGATGTCCTGGGGCTTCGCTCAGTGACTCAGGGTCTCCGCCAGTCACCAGAAGCCACGAGAATCCACAGGGACAGGACCGTGGAATGTTGACTAATAGCATATTAAGCCAAACAAACCTGCCGTCACCACCGGATCACTGGGGAACACAAGTGAATTATTTAGGGTCCATTTGAGGCAGATGAACCAAAAGATAGTGAAATGATAAGGGCAGATTTTAAGACATTACCGTGCACTGACTTGATTTCTATTTTCACTAAATTTTTTACCTTCAGTGGAGAAATAAAGCCAACACAAAAATGTGTAGCTGTTTCTCACAATAATAAGCTAAAGTCTTAGCATAATGCCCAATGCGATCTGTTATTGTCTTCATTTTTATTTTTTAAAAGAGCTCGTGGGTTTTGCTAGAAACTCACATAATCGTTTTTCAAAACAGAACTCTCCCCACTCAGACTTCGCCAGCAAGTGTCCCTCTACGAGTCGAACTGCCCAAGGGAGCAACGAGTGCTGAGAAAAACACCTCTGTCCTCACCGAACCTAACAGCTGACACCTTAAAAAGAAAAGTCCGTGGCACATTTACACCATGTAACAAAGAGGGGGCCACAACGAAGCGGGTCTCCTAAAGATAAGATTGTTTTGAATACTTTTCACATTTCATATATATGTATATGCATGTATATACGTATGTGCAATGTGTGTGATGGCCCTTTTAAACGCCACTTTTTGCTAAATGTTTGCATGTTGCAAAACATTCTCCTTACTTTTTATTTGACACGTGTGTGAACATCAAACCAACACCCGCATGCTCATCCAAAGTCTCAAAGAATTATATAATGCGATTAAAAAAGACGAGCCAAGAATCCCCGGAACGTCCCACCTGACGCCCCTGTGAGTTATTGGTCTCTTAAACTTCTATAACCCGCCACCATCCGTGATATCCTTTATTTACCCTTAAGGCACTTGGCAGCTGCTAAATGGCTGTCTATGGCAGTTTGGTGGAAACAATAATAATACATTATAAATCAATGAAAATGAAGTTTTTGCTGTGATAATCTGATATAGATTTGCTAACATTTGTATGAAATTCAATTCTGTTTGATTGCATCAGCATATGTTTCATTTCTTCTAGCACTATTGATTTTGAAGGTTCTTATCCATATGTCTAAATTATTTCTATTACATCTTTGCATTACTGTTTAGAAATAACCTGGGTAAACCGAAACCATTTATTCAATTTTCAGTTGTATTTCTTCTTGTTTATCTAGTTAAATGCTCAGGTTTACATTTTGAATGGGAAGAAATGTGATGGGGTTTTTTTTTTTAAGTCTTCCTTTCTTTAACAACAGTTAATGCTAAGCTATAATTGTAATGTGCCTATTTCCATTTTTAGCATTTATTGTTGCCATTATTATGATGACGATTATTTTCATTGTTACCATTTTCTGAGAGCATCTGTCTGTTATGAAGGGTCAGATTTTCAAATAGCGCTTTTAAATGATGCCAGCATCTACAGCTACATATTAATTATCTTCTTTAAAAACATGTATGATTGTGCATCTTACTGAGAGCCAATTAATAAGTGAAAAGGCTGGATTTTCATCACAGAGTCAAAAAGAAAAGGGGACCAACGGGGAAAGATCTTCTATCTGAATAGGGCTTTATCATTTTCAAAATTCGTTTGCACACTCCAGCTCGTTTGCACACTCCAGCTCATCTGACAGCATCCTTCGGGAGACGGGGCAGGTTTTGCAGCCCTCACTTTGCAGGAAAGGGGGAGGGGTAGGCATTGCCAGAATCTGGAGCAGAACTCGGAGCTCCGGGTCCGGCTGGTGGAATTCTCCATCTCAGCCCACAGACCAACCGTCCTTTATTCAGAGGTTTTAGCTGGCATTACCTTATGTGGGAAAGGGGAAAGTTAATATATTCACTTAATGACAGTTTTCTACTTAAAAATTAAATTGATTTCTAAATAAGTGTACCAAGAAGTTAGCCTCCCAGGGGCTCTTGAAATGTTTTTGGGTCCTCCATTTTTTAAAGTGGCATGATGATTACTTGCCCAATAGTGGCATTTCTCCCTCAAATTTAACCTGCCACTATTTAATTTCAACTGTAACAATAGCCTTTTAAAGTACTGAGGCTAAATCACAATAGTCAAAAAGTAATAGATACGTTATCTACTTTTAGAGCTCATTTCTGCTCTGCTTGGCCGTATATTTTTTTCCTGCCTGGCCATATTTTAAATGTGTCTTTACATGTGAGAGAAAAGCATTTGCATACGTCCTAAATTGTCTGTACAATAGGATTTTTCACTTTGTCTTGTTCATCTAGTTAAATGCTTGAAGAAAAATTTCTCTAAGACAAATCCTACCTCTACATGAGAATAGGTGATATAGATTCATTTTAAACAATACACAATGTAGGAGGGAACTTGCCTTTATTTCCTGACGTAGCATCCATTTCTGTTTTCATCTTCGGTGCTTCATTTTTACATAAGTGCGCTTACAGGAAAAACACTGTTAAAAGTCAGCCTGCGTCTTCCCTGCCTCCACGGTCTAGAAATGGGCCTCAGAGCTCCAGCTTCACCCAAGAAATGCTGGATAAACTTAGAGGGGCTGGACAAGGGGACCCAGAGCTGGCAAGCGCCTCAAGAGGCCACTGCATCCAACCCTCTGCCTCCAAGCAATTCAGCGGAAACAACCCAAGACAGATGGTTTCTCTTCTACTGGTGCTTCTCCAGGGCCAGAGGTCTTACAAGCTCCGCTAGTAATGCATTCAGGGTTAAAGGAACCATTTTCACCTGGCTGCTTAGAGCTTTGCAACTAAGCCAAAAGCATTCAAGAAGCGTGGAAATATCCAAGCACACGGAATGCTTGTAAAAAACTCTCCTCTTCCCCACTTTTCACGATTACAGTTTTTCAATACACCTGGGCGGGGGGGACGACTTGCTTCGATTTCACTTGAGAATAAGACATCAATCTCTTTGCAAAATAAATAGACAGCTTTTGCAAACTACATTGCTTAAAGTCATACATTAACTTTATTTAACTGAAACTTCATCCCAGTCAAATTAGGCCTGTGTATATATATATATATATATATATATATATATATATATATATATATATATATATATATATATGAACCTTCTGTGACTTATCAGTGGGAATCACTGGTCAATAATAGATCACTTTAATTAATTTTAGCAGAGTAGATACAGCAGTGTGTTCTCAAAACTCTTCACTGAGATCAGCAGACTGAAAGTTTCCAAGGTCTTGCATACAGCACTTCTGATTCAGCCTCACCCTTGACCAAAACCCTTCTCCAGAGATTTTTACCTCACGACTTTACAAGTCATTCTCACACTCAGCTTGTCCGTGCAGTCACTGCTTGCCAGGCACCTGCTGGGGTGTCCAGGGTTACCAGGGCGAGGTGAGCACACGCATGGCTCTCCCACGGCACGAGGCCGTCCCTCTGAACACACGCGAAGGCCTTCCTGCCATCAGAACGCAGACTTGCAGGGACGGAGCATAGAGTGAGTTACGCTATCAGACGCACACACGGCCCGTGGCTGTATGTCCGCTTGTGCCCTGCAAACACCGGCCCCTACTGCTAACTGGGCACTTTCATACCGGAAACTGCACCGAGCCCTCGGATCACCGCGGGATGGGCAGCAGCTTCTGGCCACAGCACGCTGCGTGGAAACAGGACACGGCGATTCCAAGAACGCCCTGCTCCACTCAGGCTCCTCATGCCATGCGGGAGCTGCAGTTTCCAGCCCTGGCGAATAAACTAAAAAGGTATGTAGGACGAGAAGGTACGTGGGTGCGCCCATGACACAGAATGCCATCTGGGTGTGTCTCCTCGCGCCACTCCCCACGCTCCCGGTCCCAGGTCCTCTCACTCTTCTCCAAGAACCAGACCAGGGCGGGACCGAGCCGTAGCTCAGCTGTTTCCTTCCAGGGCGCCCCCCCCTGCACCCCAGGCACCCACTGGGCGAGGTCAGCGGGGCCCCTGCAGGGGTTTGGGGGGCGCCGGGCCCGGAACCAGCGGAGGCCTGGAGCTGCCCTCTCGGCCCGGCTGCATGGCCGCCAAGCCAGGCGCCTCCTCACGCCCCGGCGCAGCCCCGGGCCACGTGTCACTGCTGCCCGCGGGAGAGGAACCCAGAGCAGCGCTCGCTTCTGGAGGCCGGCGGGTGGGGAAGGCCCAGTCCCGGCTGGACAGGCACCGGGGACATGTCCTGTCTGCGCAGAGTCCCTCTGCATGCAGCGGCACCTTTCCACGGAGTGGATGACACGCGGCATGAAGGACACGTGGCAACAGGGACCCGGCTGGGCTCCCGGGGCCACGGTTCTCCTGTTTTCTCCATTTCCACAGCAACACAGAGAAATGCTATTATTAAAATAGCCGACTTTAGCATCTATTTTTTGGCACATTTCTCGACTCCTGGGCAACCTGGGAGCCAAGGGAGTCCTCAAACTTCAGGGCACGCGGGTGTGAGGTTTCCATTCACCGGCCTGGCTGCTGAGCCGGAGCCGCTTCCCCGCGATGGGCCGAGAACGAAGCTCACGCGGCCAGGGGCAGATGCCAACCAGGATGCAGACACCCAAGGCTGCCCCCGCCTCAGGCACGAGAAGCTGCTGTGCAAGAGGGAGGATGAGAGCTGGGCTAACACGCCCCATTGCTGGTTTTGCAGATGCCATTTTGGTTTGGTTTGTGGTAGTTTGTGGTTGGGGGGTGAAGGGCATGCGATTTTTCTGTTATCTTCAGAGTAAAAATACGAAGGCCCAGGCTTTGTCCCCTGCAGATTTCATCGCGTGGCTATTTGCCGACACCCGGCAGTGGCAGGTTACAGAGAGTTCCAAGTGGGAGCCTGGGCCCTTTCTCCTCCCCGGCTGCTTTTTCCCATTTCTCACATTCACTTTCTAACTGTCTCTGTGCCTCTCTCTCCTTTTTCAATCTTCCTCGTTGGCTTCCATTGTTATTCACCCTGTTTCTTGCTTCCAGCCACCCTGACATACTGGGCGTCCTGGGGAACTACAAACGACAGGATGCAATAAGCTGGCGAATAGCAGTAATCTGAGGAAAGTTCTTCATTCACTCTTGCTCCTGACTCTCTGTCTTCTTATCCTACATAGAAAATAAAAAAATCAATACCGTCTCACAGGCCTTGACACAAGTGCAGGGTGAGGACAGCGGGTGTGCTGGATATAGTAAATTAAAGTGATCAAAATTTTCCAGTCGCCTCTGCCTACAGCCTACATAAACTAACAGCCTGTCTCCCCACACCTGTCAATGGGAAGCTTTATTTTACCTGGGCCTCTGGCTGTCTGGGGGACAAGAAGGCATACCTGCCGGGACGCAGGGGCCTCAGTATTTGGTATGAGTGTGTGTGACTACGGGAGATTTACCGAGGTCCATAGAAAAGGCCACGTATGCGCTTTCACGTGCACACGTTTATGAATCCAGAGCAGGGCTAGGTGGGGTCGTGGGAGGTCCACGACTCTGAGTAGGCGTGTAGGTGTGTAGGTGAGTAGGTATGTCAGTGAGTAGGTGTGTAAGTGTGTAGGTGTGTAGGTGAGTAGGTGTGTAGGTGTGTAGGTGAGTAGGTGTGTAGGTGTGTAGGTGGGTAGGTGTGTAGTACGTGTGTAGGTGAGTAGGTGAGTAGGTGTGTAGGTGTGTAGGTGAGTGGGTGTGTAGGTGTGTAGGTGAGTAGGTGTGGAGTAGGTGTGTAGGTGGGTAGGTAGGTAGGTGTGTAGTAGGTGTGTAGGTGTGTGGGTGAGTAGGTATGTCGGTGAGTAGGTGTGTAGGTGAGTAGGTGTGTAGGTGTGTAGGTGTGCAGTAGGTGTGTAGGTGAGTAAGTGAGTAGGTGTGTAGGTGTGTAGGTGAGTAGGTGTGTAGGTGTGTAGGTGTGCAGTAGGTGTGTAGGTGAGTAAGTGAGTAGGTGTGTAGGTGTGTAGGTGAGTAGGTATGTAGGTGAGTAGGTGTGTAATAGGTGTGTAGGTGAGTAGATGTGTAAGTGAGTAGGTGTGTAGGTGTGTAGTAGGTGTGCAGGTGTGTAGGTGTGTAGGTGAGTAGGTATGTAGGTGTGTGGGTGAGTAGGTGTGTGGGTGAGTAGGTGTGTAGGTGTGTAGGTGAGTAGGTATGTAGGTGAGCAGGTGTTCAGGTGTGTAGGTGTGTAGGTAAGTGTGTAGGTGAGTAGGTGTGTAGGTGTGTAGGTGAGTAGGTGTGGAGTAGGTGTGTAGGTGGGTAGGTAGGTAGGTGTGTAGTAGGTGTGTAGGTGAGTAGGTGTGCAGGTGAGTAGGTGTGTAGGTGTGTAGTAGGTGTGCAGGTGTGTAGGTGAGTAGATGTGTAGGTGTGTAGTAGGTGTGCAGGTGTGTAGGTGAGTAAGTGTGTAAGTGTGTAGGTGTGTAGGTGAGTAGGTGTGTAGGTGTGTGGGTGAGTAAGTGTGTAAGTGTGTAGGTGAGTAGGTGTGGAGTAGGTGTGTAGGTGGGTAGGTAGGTAGGTGTGTAGTAGGTGTGTAGGTGAGTAGGTGTGTAGGTGAGTAGGTGTGTAGGTGTGTAGGTGAGTAGGTGTGGAGTAGGTGTGCAGGTATGTAGGTGTGCAGGTGTGTAGGTGAGTAGGTGTGTAGGTGTGAAGGTGAGTAGGTGTGTAGGTGTGTAGGTATGTGCTTCAGCTCATCAGTGTGGACGTGACGGGAAGCTCTCTTTGTACCACAGGTGATCTGAGGGGACAAGGAACGGGGGTGGAGAGCACTGGCCAGCCTTGGCGCCAGGCTCTGACCCTCAGCTGCCCACGCAGTCCCTAGACCTGCCGAAACCTAAATCCGCAGTCACGGTAGTGGCAGCAAAAGGACAGCACTGCAGACCTCAGAGGGTTGACACATGGTTTTTAAAAAGCACATCCAAAGTGCTCACACAGTGTTGGTTTCTTCCCTTTGTGTGCACCCAAATACACACACAACACACAACTGCACACACCAGAAGAAACTGAAACGTGATATGCCCTTTATCTTAGTCAAAGAATTTTTCATCTCAGTAAACAAATAATTCGTTGTGCACATTCCTAGCAGACCAAATTACGAAAAATATTGTTTCAATAGCAGGTTTTTACATACCATTTTTCAGCATGGCCATGCACACTCCATTTAGCTTGGAGGACAACTCCTGCTAAGCGGCCAGCGTCATGGGGTGACCTGAGCAGGAGTGGGAACACCTGCCCCGTCCGCCACCGGCAGCCACCTGCGTTGCTAGCCCAACTCTACATCCACAGCTGTGACCCCTGCTGGACAAGTGGTATTCGGACAAGGTTGGAAATGAATGAATAGGGTCTGTCAAACATCAAGGAAAGGCAGAAGAAATGAGAGTATAGCAGGCGTCCACACGGTCCTGAAGACTCCTGGTTGGAGGCCAGTCCCAGACAGCGCCGGGATTCCGGGCACGAATTGGTGGGCAAATCCCAGCTGTGAAGCACACGGTATGGTCCCAACCGAGGCAAGAGGACTGAGTGGGCACCTCACCTCCACAGGACTGCCCTAAAATAGCCAAGACTCTGCACACCAGGCAGAGATGGTAGGTGAACCCCAACATCTGGGGAGGGGGCACCTGAGCTCCGTCTGGCCTGGTGGCAGCCCCAGAGTCAGGCATTCAGGCGTCCAGGTACACGCTGGCTCGGCCTCTCCTCGACGTGCTGTGTGGTGACCCTGCACACCTCCCAGGCTGGGTCTTCCCAGAAGCTGCTGAGAAGATGGGTGAGAAGGAGCACCAGTGTGGAGCCTGGGTCAAATAAAGTCTGAGGGCTTTATGGTGAGGCCACACTACGGCGTGACCAGTTCTCTTCCCCAGACAGAGTCCCGGACGGTGCCCCACGTCTGTGACACGAGGCCGAGAGGAAGCCCAGGCCCCCACGGCTCGTTGGAGGGTTTCCAAACCCAAGCTCTCCCGGGGACGTGGATGCACCCCAGTCAAAGGGACGCATGGAGAAGTGGGACCAGGGGGCATCTCTCACATCAGACAACTTGAACGTGGTCTCAGCTCTGCCACCACGGGTGACAGCTGACCCTTACAAAACATTTTGTTGTAGAAAAGTTCAAACACACAGCCAAACAGACCACTGTGGCGAGACCCACGCTTCAGGGCCAGCTTTACCCACCGCCAGTGCTCGTGGCCAGCTGTGTTTCCAGAGCACGCCCTCGGTTCCACCCCCACTGTGCCGCTGTAAAGCAAACTCCACACGTTCCTTCCTCTACAAAGGCCTCTTCCCTTCTGACATAGCCGTGCCATGCTCGGTGTGCTTTAAATACTTAGCAACAACGTCCTAGTACCGTGAAATATACCGTCAGTTTTCAAATATCCCTGATTATCTCATAAATGTCTTTTTATATTGGTTTATCTGAATCGTAGCTATCTTTTTCAAAAGGCAAACTCTGGGATAGAAAAAGGCATTTAGCTGGTTTACAGGTGGAAGAGGCAGTTGCTCTATTCTGCAATCTGAGTTTTGCTGTCAGCTGCCATCCCCTGCCTGGCCATCCCGCCAGGATTCTGGAATTTCTCCCCACTGGGCTTTCTGCCCTGAGCAGACAGAGACTGTGGGCCCTTCCTCCCCCTTGCCCTTCTCCATCCAGGACCAGCCATCGACACCGGAAGCTCAGGCTGCAGAAGGAGGAGTTTCTGGTCCTCCAACGATTTCCCTCAGATTCTAATTTAATGTTTCAAAATCCCAGGCAGCCGTGGAAAGACCAACCACGCAGGGTTGCTCTCTCAGCAACGTAGAAGCTTCAGATGAGAAACAGCTCGTCCTTTGTTTTCTAGAAGAGGGCAGCTCAGATGGCGGATTCCTTCTCTTCCTTGGGTACCACCTGGAAAGCCCGGCTGGTGCAGTGCTGTCCTATTAAAACTCTCCTGCTCTCCTTTCCCGCTTCTTTTCTTTTAATACAATTTTATTGATATATATTTCATGTTCACGTGGCATGTAGTCCTCCACATTGTACAATCAGTGGTTCACAGTATCATCATATGGCTGTGCATTCATCATCACAATCGACTTCTTTTTCCTTTTTTGTGAAAAATAAAATATATACAAAAAAATTCAAAGCACCCTGCAACAATTAGTTGTATAACAGATTTCAGAGTTTGGTGTGGGTTACAATTCTACAATTTTAGGTTTTCCCTTCTGGCTGCTCCAAGACACTGGAGACAAACAAATATCAATGTAGTGATTCAGCATCATAGCCATGTGTTAAATCCTGCCTTCTCTGCATGACTCCACCACCAACTTTGATCTCTCTCCCACTCTTCAGGGGTATTTGGGCTGCGCCATTCTAACTTTCTCATGTTGGAAGGGGCTGCCAACAGCATGGGATGGGGGATGGAACTAGCTGATGTTCTAGAGACCAGCCTCTTTTGTCAAAGAAAAAATTTCTCCCTTGGCTTGTTGAAAGTTTGAGTCAAACTTCCCTAATTGCTTCTGTAAGACCTTTCTCCTGTCTCTGCCCTCCCCTTCCAGCTCCAAGCTGCCCGTGTGCCAGCTGTGGGTCTCATAAGCTTGTCTGCACAGAAAGGGAAGCGATGGCCCCTGGAACCAGTCCCGAGTCTGGAAACCTGGCCAGTCCCTGTGAGTCCCTGTCGGTGGCACGGCCGCCCGGGCCTCAGGAGCAGGCCACAGCCCAGGGACATCCAGCCATGGGGGCTGGCCGCCTTCCCCAAGGAGATCCTGGCCTGTGAGGGGCTCACCCTACCCTGGAACCTGGATTCTCCTGGGGAAGAGCCCTCCAGCCTAGTTATTAGAAGTTGATTTAATAGTTAATATTTCAGACTGTTCCACTATTCTTGTTTAACATCTAATTTCAAGAAGCACTTTATATTTTCAAAAGGAAATGAGTGAAAATGTACATATGTTAAGCAAATAAGAGTAAAAACTATGTAATCCTATTTACTGAATCATGCATGAATAATGCAACTTATAAAGTTTCCTTCTTCTCTGCTCTAGCAGGACATCTAGGACGGCTTCCAGAATATTCTCCCTGGGCAGTAGGGAGAAAACAGTGAAAAACTTCCCCTCATCCAGCCGGCACTACCCCTCTGGTGATCCCCTGACGTGAAGATGTGAAGGGCTCCCATATCCACGCGGCATCTCCTTAAATTTTCCAGCAAACTGCTGACCTGACTACCGAAGCCCGAGACCCGCCTTTCCCTGCGCAGAGGCCTCAGCGCACGCAGGTGGCCGCAAGAGGGGACGAGTGCCTGCAATGCCCCCTGCCCGCTGCCCAGGGCCGGCACACGCCCAAGGGAGCTGAGCACACAGCCGGAGCAGCCCCGCACCCCAGACCTGCACCTTAACACTGGACCTCAGCCTGGAGGTTCACAAGACAACAGGAAAACTTCTCGTTCCTGGAGCGAGGAAAGACCTCTGTGCACACACCGTGCCTCCCCTTCTCCCAACCTGGTTCTAGTCACCAGCTTGGTCTTGCAACAGAGAAAGGCTTTGCTGTGCATGTGCACACTTACGAAGTATCTGTGCAATGCACACCGGGGAGTCGGGCGTGGAAGGCAAGGTCCAGTGGTTCCAGGACACACCTGTGCCACGTGACGATTCTTCTCTCCCGTGAAAAAGGAAACGCTGAGTCTGCCGACCCCGCGGGCGACAACCGCGGCCTGAGAATGGCACTGACCCGGGGCTTAGGAAAGCACTGTGCACCGTCCTGCACATGTGCAGCCTCCAGAAATGCTAACGAACTCTTTTCACGGTGACGGCGTCAGTCCCTCACAATCTGGACATTCAAAACCTTAAGATGGCGTGTTCTCCAGAGATCTCACAGACGGAATTGCTATTTTTATTTTACAAATAAATGTCTTTCTACTGCTTTACACGTGTTAAGGATAAAACCTCACCCAATTACACAAATATTAATTAAATTTGTTATTGAAAACAACCTCTTTATAAAGCAAATAAATGGTCCTCCCCCCCCCCCCATGACATTCCTGATGCTTAAATGTCTTTACTTCAAGTCTCCTCTTGTTTTGTTCCATCTTAGGCACTTGGGAGGCAAAACCCACTGGGACATAAGTGAATTCACCTATAACTAACGAAAAATGTGGCTGCGGAAACGTGGGACTTCAACTCAATCTCTCAACCCACTTGTCTGTAAGACCCATCTAAGTAAAGTACCTGACTTTTAAAACTTATTGCCTGGCGGTTAGTAGGCCTGGAGGGGAGCCGACGCAACACGTCTTTGGGGGAAGGAAGTGCCCTGCGGTGAGGGGCACCAGCCAGAGGGAGCTTTGGGGTGACAGCCTGCAGACCAGGGGCCTTCCTGCGGGGAAGTAGGGGGTCGGGAGAAAAAGAAAAATCAGGGAATGGGGTTTCACCACATCCCTCTGAGGTGTGATGAGCCTGTAATTTTGTCCAGATGAAGAGAGTGGCGTGCAGAGCCCCGGGGAGGCTGAGCGAGGGCCCAGGGCTCAGCCACACCCCGCGAGCTGGACGCCCTGCTTTCAGCTCCAAATAAAACGTCATGACACACCCGGAAAACACCTGGTTGAAGCTCTTGAACTGTTTCAGCAAGCTTTCCTTGACATTTTCCCAGTGTCATGAAATATTCTTCTAAAACACAATCTTTAATACACGTATTTTATACAATGGCATGAAAATAATTTATTTAGATATTCCTTGTTGTTCAGCATTTAGTTGTTGTCATTGTCGAGGATTGTTTTTGTGTTGCTTTCCTGCAGGGAGGAACCTGATACACAAATATCTGTGCTCTTCTGATCGTTCTTGGAGCATCAAGTCCTAGAGGCAGAATTAGTAAGTCAAAATGAAAGCGTGTTTTAAAGCCTTTGATACCATGTGGTTTTGATAAATGAAAACTCAATCATTTGCCTAATTCCTCCATGACCCAGCTTTGTCTCTCCTGATGATGACCGAGCCACTTCCTCACTGACCCTGGTCTGGCCGTATTCCCCAGTTGGGCAGACTGCTGGGCACTGCAGCAAGGCGGCCTGGTCCCTTTCTGTAGGACACGGAGTGGGGCGTCCCGGCTGTCCCTGAACCCACAAGCTCCCCGGTGGCTCCTCATCAGAAAACAATCCCAATTCGTTCCTTGACTCAGGAAAACTAACCTGGTGTCCCTTCTTACTGGCTCATGGCCACGAAAGTGCTTAGGGGTTCCCCGCCTGAAGGCAATCATCAGAGCCACGCCTCACCCGGCCTCACTGCCCCACCTCTCCAAAGCGCCACGAAAGGCCTCCAGCGCCCCACTTCACCGTCTCTTTCTGTAATCTGGCCCAGGCCCTCGCACCAGGCTCTGGAGAGACCGTTCACAGAGAGAGAGAAGCCACGGTCCCCGTGGCCCCCCCTGACACCACGCGGACACCTGTCAGGGACCGCGGAGACCCGTCAGCCATGAAAGCATCCTGCATCCTGTTCGGTTGTCCTAAACTGATGTCCCCAAATGCCTTTTCCTGCATTCTTTCACACAAGAGCCCGTGAAATGGAAAAGGTAGGCCCCGAACGCCGGCACCAAAGTCAGGGGTCACTCGGCATGCGGGAGATGGGGCAGAGGATGTCAACTGCACAGGTCAGCAGGTGCTCGCCCAGCACCAGGGGAGCCCTAGCTTCCCTCAAGACCCAACCCGACATCCCCAGAGGCAACACCTCCCATGACTTTGGATTTGTTGGGGAGGGCGTCTGTCTATAGAACATTGAAGACACTTCCATTCAAGGTCACACATCCTCTCCCTACATGAGGCAGGAGATTTCCAACAGGAAGATAAACAGATGACAGACATAAGGAAACCCAGGAAGAAAAGTGACTGCTAAAGGGAAAAAAAATGAATACAATTGCATCATATCCTCCAAAAGGGCAAGTTATCCTCTTACACTCCCTTCTTAAGAAATTCCAAAATTAACTTCTCCTTTGTCCGTGCTTGTCTTTGTTCTGGATGGCACGCAGGATCTAGAAAACATTCGACTTGATAAAATGCCTGGTCAGTACCAAGGGCCAGGAGCACCAAGAGGACGGCCATTTCTTTGTGCCTTGATTTTATAAATTCATCATTCAAATAACAGCTGTAGTTCGCGCCCAGGGTTTCGTGCACCAACAATACGAAACAAAAACAAAAAGCAAAGAAATACACTGGAAAAAAAAAGTAAAACAATAATAGCTGTGGAGATAGGTGTCAACTAGCAGCAGTGGAG
The DNA here is from genome assembly GCF_023851605.1 of Tamandua tetradactyla. NCBI lineage: Eukaryota > Metazoa > Chordata > Mammalia > Pilosa > Myrmecophagidae > Tamandua > Tamandua tetradactyla. The sequence continues at coordinate 3,700,325 of NC_135344.1, read as the reverse complement.
CGGCCGGCCAGACACACACGCCCGGGGGCGAGTGCAGCACAGCCTGTCAGCGCAACATAGAAATAGGTCATCCTTCGTCAGAGATTCAGAGAGGAAAACGTGTGTTCATCTATTCCTATTTCCGGCTTTAAGCAGCCACATCTCTCACATGTCAAGGAGATGTTGGAATTCAAAAGTATCCCTGAGATGAATGTGGCTCTCCAATGTTAAAATTATTTTAAAAGACTTCATCATCAAGGGGAGATTTCATCCAAAGTTACAATTAATAAGACAAGGGAAAGTAATGGTAGAAATTAGGGATGGTCATTTGAAATTCTCTAATCTCGATATAGCAACAAAGGGCTGGGTGTGCACCTTCACAGAACTCCTAAATTCCACACACATGCTTGAAGCCGCCGTGGGAAGGATTTCTGCCCGGCAGGCTGTGTGCAGCTCTGGTTTTCGCAGCACCTTTGGCTGGCAGCTTTGCAGGCAGAGATGCCGACGACTTCTCTTTTCGGTTCAATCTGTTTTACGCTCTTGCCTGATATTTTCAAGGGTTTTTAATCACAACTCCAGGAGATTGATCAACGACAGGTATGAGGAACAACTTTTGCATGCTAACAGTGCCGGATTTTTTATCTGAGATAATATTTCTCTCTTAAAAAGTCTCTGCACTGCTACGTATTAATTAAAATCTAAATACTAAATATTGATTGATGCGTTATCAGGCCACAGCAGTTGGGCCCTGCCACATTGATTTTTTGCAGTGATTTATTATCATATTTAAGAAAAATCATTTTGTGTGATTATACGAGGAAATAGACTTTAGTGAGGTGTAATTCTTTTGTATCACTTTTGTTGGGTGGGGGGCGGGCCAATTCCTCAAGGGCGGCTGAGATCCTCGCGGCGGCTTGTGCGCAGCCCCCACCGCTGCTGCGTTAAGCCCCACTGGGGCTTGTCGCCGGGACAATGGGCATTAGGGTCACCTCTTTAATCACAGCGAGATTAACCAGCCGACGGACCTAAATTCTCAAGATCACCTAGTTATTAACACGTTTCTCCTTTTATCACATTAATAACATTGTTGCAGAGAATTTGTTTTTTTCTTTAACAACTAGAATTGAAGCAAAAGCCCTAGAATGGGGTCCAGGCCAGCCCGAACGCGTCAGCATTAGTCAACTAATCTTTTCTTAGTGGCAAAAGCCTAGCTATAAGGCTGCAGAGGGACACACACCCAACAAAAGGCTGGTAGGTGCATTTAAAGAATACACCTGCATTCGATGAGCAATTTACATATGAGCAACATGTATTATTTTTTTAAAAAAAACAGAACTTTGTGCTTGGTTTAGAGGCCAGGGGTCTACATCATTCCCCAAAAAGAATAAGGGGTGGGCCACATAAAATTGACAATGTGAAAATATTTGCATTTGCCGATTCTAGATTACACTGGTAACAAATACATACTTCCGAGTCATTTGAATTATTGAGTCTTAATGTTCCTTACATTTTATTTTCTTCTCATTTGTCTTCTATATTCATCTCGAGAGAATAAATTGACCTTTGACTTACATCGAATGCCCAATCATCCACTAGCCTTCCTATTCGCCATTTCTTCCTTACATAGGAATAAAAATAATTTAAAAAAATATGCCCTCAACTTCCTATTTGCATTGCTTTTTTTATAGCCAGTGATTCTTAAACAAACTGAAGGACTTCGTCAGCAAAGCCTCCCTGACACCCAGCACCCGCGTCTCGCCCTCCCGGTGCCCACGGCTGGGCTCACGGCAATTCCACTGGTGGAGGGACCCCAGTGGGCTCCAGGCAGAGTTGCAGGGGCTGCAGCCCCCAGCCCCAGGCACTCAGCAGGAGCTTTATTAGTAAGTCAAGACCCGTTTAAAATACCAGTCCAGCGTCTATAATTGCCTGAACGTTAGGACAGGATTCTTTGAAAAAGAGGGAAGCCCCTTTGTGCCGAGGCCAGCTGGGATAGCCACGGGCTCCCTCGTGTGTCACACCCGGCTTGACCGACCCCACAGGGGCTTCACTTGCGAAAGGAGGTCCCGGCCCTGCCCGCCATCCCTCCCGGGCCGCGGGGACGCGTGAGGCTGTTAAAGTGCCCACCGTGTCCCCCGGTCCCCCCTAGCGAGGGACGAAGCCAAGCGCCCGCCAGCCCCAGGATCAGGGGACATGGAAGGCGGCCGCAGCCACAGAACCAGGGACATTTCTATCAGGAAGGGCAGCTGATCTGAGACGTGTAGGACCAGCGTGGAGGAGAAGCAGGGAGGGCGGGAGGACCCCGGGAGGGGAGGGCCCCCGCGGTGGGGGAGAAAGTCGGGAAGGGGGTAGGGGAGGAAGGGGAGATGTGGGGGGCGGCAGCCAAAGACCTGGGGTCTGAGCCAGACGGCAGACTTGGGGCGGAGCCCTGGCCTGGGAGGCCCTCGGGACGGCCGGTGGAGGTCACAAGCAGTGTGCATTTTATGAACGTCCAAACAACATGAACTCCAAAGCAGGCTCCTATAGCAGAACGAGGGCCCGAAGCCAAATTTGTGGAAATTATTTTATAGGAAAAACACTAAACTCAGTCCCACCTATAAAACTCCCTGTTCCTGCCCCTTGCTGTATGCGATGGAATGATGAAGAATCGTCCTCATAAATGGCTCGTCCGTGACTCTTGTCGTCCCACACGCGCGGCCAATGGAAAGGCGCAGGGCCTGGGCACTGGGCAGCTGGGCTGCTTCCTCCAGGGGCCGGCAGCCGTCTCCCGTGCGCCCGGCCGGGCACAGCTCCTGCCAAGACGAAGCACGCTGGCCGAGCCCTGCTTCTGAGGGCACAGCTTTGTCTGCCGCCCTCCTTGTATTGGAGGAAACTCTGCTATCAAATTTCCTACGATTATGCATTCGGAAACCCCGCCCCAGCTTGCCCTGGATTTTCTCCCTTGGGGTGGGACAGGGGCAGGTCCGCCTGGGAGAAGGGACGCATCTATTAACCTTTCTCTTCCGACCAGAGATCAGCATGGGAATCAGTTGAGTGTCTCATCCGGGCCGGAGGTCACGCCCGAGGCGAGGACGCGGGGCTGGGAGGGCAGCGCGGCCTGGGTGGTGCCCACAAGGCCACTCTCGCCATCTGCTCTCCCTGTGCTCGCGGGTGGGCAGCGGGTTGGGGCAGCTGCGGCCCCCGCGGGAGGACACCCGGGCCCCACGCTCTTGGGGCCGACGTCCCGGCCCCGCCGCAGGCAGCCCTGAGCGCCGGGGGTGGGTCCCGGAGGAGCCAATCCAACCCACTTCCGCGCGGCCCCAAAGGCGGAAAGGCGGGCGCTTGCTGTGACAGGCTCCCGGCCCCCCAGGACACATGCCAGTCCGTGCGAACCTGGGTTCTGGCAGAACGTGGCAGGGGGACTCCCTGAGGAACGGGAAAAGGCGGTAACCCCTCAGGGAACAGCAGCATTCCCGGGCAGGCCACCGGCACCCGCGCTAGGCAGCACCGCAGCCCGCCAGCTGCTCCCGGCCACTCCGCATATGTGACCTCTGTCCTCGGGCCAGTCCTTGGGCTGGGCCCTGCCCCTCCACACCGGCATCCCCTGCCGTTTCTCCCTCTCGGTGATCAGTTCTCACCAGCCGGGTCGTCATTCGTCTCGTGCTTCGTGCTGAGTGTGGCCCAAAAGACCAGGAAACTCACCTCCCTCCTCCCCCCAGATGGAGCCACTGAAGGGCCTCCTCCATCCAGCCTACCAAGGGGGCCTCAGGTGGGCTGTGGGGCCCTGGCACCTCCCTGGAACACACACCCTGCTATCAAGAGGCGACAGACCCCCCCCCAGTGTCACCAAGGTTGGCAGAACAAATGGCATTGGACTGTCCCTTTTGTGAGAGACTGGAGCCCTGGGCAGGATCCCTGGAGTCCTGGGCAGGATCCCCTGGGGCCCTGGGCAGGATCCCCTGGGGCCCTGGGCAGGATCCCGAGGCCCTGGTCAGGATCCCCTGGAGCCCTGGGCAGGATTCCTGCTCCTCGGCTGAAAATGACAGCACCACAACACTCTAGCTGATGCCACATTGTTCGGGACGACAAACAGCCCCATTGGCCTTGGCCCATTTGTTACATCATCTTCTTTCAGACCCCAGGCATGTTCTTCACAGTGAGAAGTCACCTAGTTTCTGAACCAGGACCCAGGTTTACCCCTTGCATCCATCCCACTTTGTGGACTAGAGTTACTTTGTTCACAAATGTAATCCAGTGTGCAATAGTCTCTTTTTCTGGGGACTGAGATGCAAATTCAATGCTGGTGACAGATATGGATGGCAGTGTGAAAGATTCCACCAGGGACGTGGAAGCCTGAGAAATCAGCCCAGAGCAAGGCGAAGGGGATACCTCTGAGGCCAGCGTCCTCGGCTTCCTCATCAGCCACAAACGCAGCAGGCTACTGACCGCGGACGAGTCCCTCCGGCTCTCCAAAACAAACTCCTCGCCTACAAACAAGGAGGCTGCATTAGATGGTCTCTAATCTATCCTCAAAAGGAGACTCGCCTCCTTCCTGCTCATGGCACCTTAAACGCTCTGGTCAGCAAATGCTTGACTTTGAATTTGATGTGGGAGACCAAATTCGGACACACCCTCCAGTGACGAGCCGCGATTGCAGGTGGTGCAGTACAGCCCAGAGGTATCAGTCACTTTTCAGCATGAAATAGGCAAGGGGGGAAATAAGCCTTAAAGAGGACCCAGCGGTCAGCAAAACCCACACCAGTTCAGTCCGTTGGAGACCACGACACGGCTGGTCGATCTTCTGCAGCCTGTCACGGGTAGACCCAAAATCTAGTTATGCGCCATCCAAAGGAGGCCGCAATTGCACTCTGAAAATTTTAGAGGCTGTGAAATTTCCCCATGTTTGCTCCACTTAGGAAAATCAGTTGCAATGTAAAGAAGAAACGGCATGATTGCCATCGATTTCCGAAGAAATTCACGGGACAAGTGAACAATCCAAACAAAAGGCCGGGCCACACCCGCTTCCTGCTGCGGCCAGAGGCGTCCGAGGCTCATGCGTGTCCCCCACCCCTCGGGCTGTCCTCTCCACAGAGGTCTCGGCGCCCCCACTGCTGTCAGCTGCACCCCAACAGGCTGGGGCCTGCACTGCCAAAGCAGGGCTTCCCTCAGCAATCTCTTGGTCTTTCCTCTTATTCAACCTCAACTAAATGCAGAACTCACACCCGAGCTGAAGTAAATGAAGATGCTGAGATGTCACGGGCGGTTTCAGCGTCCCCACATTCAAGTTCAGGTTTTCCGCTGGAAGTTGTGACACCTGTACACACACCGTTGCGGTGACGGGGAGAGAAAACTACCCCAGAATAAAACCCCAAAACTGGGGAGCGCAGGGGAACATCGGCCCTGACTGTCTCATGCAGGAGGGCTACGGCTTCACCCACGTGTGCGCTTGGCGTGTGGCCGCTGGGAGACACGTCTCCGCTCGGTATTTGAGCAGCTGCTCGTCCCCATGCCCTCGGCCGCCGGGGGACGGCGAAGCCCAGCTCCCGCACGCCTCCTGGGCTGGGACACACCGGGGCGGCCAGCCGGGGCTCGGGTGGGGACAGCACACGGGTGGCCCTGCTGTCCTCCCAAACGCTGGGCCTCGCTGACCCTGCGCGGATGGCTCGTGGCCCGGCCCGGCGGGGGACAGTGCAGCAGGCCAGCCGGGGACGGAGGGCGGCTCGGGGCGCTGCTCCTGCCCACGACGTGTCCACGCATCCCCTGCAGGGCAACCTGCACCCCGGGACGGCCGGCGCGAGCAGAGCGCGGAGGTGCAGGGTCCCAACAAGGCCCATGGCCGACCCCGAAACCATTCTCCCTGAGAGAGGACGCTCCTCGGGACTGACGGACAGAGGGATGGAAACAGGAAATGTCGGCAATCAAAATAAGTGACCTGAGGAAGGTCATGAGATTCAGTCACCACAAATCTCTCAGCCCCAAACGGCCACACTCAAGACACTGCCTGCCTGCCCACCCCCGCAGCACGGCCTCGCCCGCCCCTGCCACAGGCCCTGGTTCTGCCCCCCGCCCTCCTGCCCGTGGCTGCCCCTGCCCGCCCCTACCCACCCCTGCCCCCCTGCCCGCCCCTGCCAAGCACCCTCGCCTCTGCCCCCCTGCCTGGCAGGCCCAGGAGCTCGGCTCCACCGCGCTCCACTGTGGCCCCCACATAAACTACACCCCATTCCCAACGGGCGGCCACAGTGCGGCAGACCCCACGAAGCCCCCGCTCTACCTCTTCGCCCCACGCTGGCCAGTCCCCACCCTGTGTCCCAGAGCCCCTCGCGGAGGGCCACGTAATTTCCAACCGCAGGCCCCGCGTCCAAGAAAGAGGAACTTCAACCACCAGATAAACTGGCTTTTATATTTAAAAAATTCAGCATTTGAAAATAAAATATGACCAAAAGTTCAACATTTAAACTGCAGTCATAATTAACAGTTGTAACGAGTTATTCTCTCAATATCTCAGAATTTATATCCAGGGAGCTAATACAGCATATATAATCTTAAATTTTCAGGGAAAAGACCTAAATTGGAATGAAAATGTTTTTAAAGAACACGATTGCTTGCTGCTCCTGAGGATTTCCTACCAAATCACTTTCTCTTAAAATTTGTGCTAACGATATTATACAGTAGAGAATTGTGCTGTTTCTGTCTCAAAAGGGTTGTCAACAGTCAGAAGGCACAAATGATGCAGATTTTCCTTGAATCGTAACAAGAAACTTAGTTATGGCCTGGCGCCTCCTGGGACCAGGCTAAGTGGAAAGAGGGCGTCTGCCCTGATTCTCCCCTCCGGCTGCACGTGCTGCCGTCAGCCCACTCCACAGCACCTCGACAATCACTACAAACCCCACTTATCTAAACCAGCGATTAAAAACCTTCAAGGAGAAGCTGTTTAATTAAAAGTAAAGCAGACATTTATTATGTGTTTAGTGTGCCAATTTTGCAATGACCTGAGAACCACCCTCTAATTACACTCTAATTATTTCATACATTACAACCGCAATATGACAATGCAAAAGAAGCGTAACATCCCATGTGTTTTCTGAATTAAGATAGTTTGCGTACAAGGAAATTACTTGAAACATACATACGTAGCTTGCATAGGACATCAGTCGGCCCTTTGGATTAGCTCACGTTTTGGGATGTGATCGGAAAACCCTTTGAGCTGGAAAGCGTAAAGCGCCCCCCACCCGAGCCATGCCCCTCCTTCCTAATGATATGCTCTGGGGTCAAGACTGTCCTGGTGTCATCTGAGAGACCGCACCGAGGCTGGCCCCTGCTGGGGACCCACAAGCAGGTCTGGGGTGCCAGGTCTCTGCGGGCTCAGGCTCAGCCGCGCGGCCAGCACACTCCACGGTTGGGTTTCAGCTCGTTACGGCCTCTCCGGCCACCTGCGCAGGGGCGTCCCCAGCTCTCACCGGGTGTCTGCATGAGTCGCACCCTGAATACACAACGAAGTCACACTTCAGGTGACAGTGGGCCGGGACCCTCCCACCAGGCCATGCCCAGAGAAGGAGGAGCTGGGAACGGGAACTGACCTGCAGGGCAAAAGGATCCGAATGAAGTCTACTCTGAATGACATCATGGCCATAAAGAAGCACAGAGCGGGAGGCGTCTGGAGGATTTGGGAACTCACTGTCATTTCCGTTTGCAGGTTTACAGCGATCTCTCCTGTGGGCACTTCCTGAGGGTGTTCACCCCTTTGGAGAAAACGCCCATTTCCTCCAAATCCAGGGGCTAAAAAAGCACTCAACAGAGAGCCTGCGATGCAGAGGACACCGACCGCTGACAAGCAGCCCTGGGTCTGAGCGCACTCCCAGGGCGGTGGGCTTCTGGATGGGTGACCGGACGGCAGGCGAGGTGGGAGGGGGCTGGGTGCCTGCCCCGGTCAGATACGGCCCTTGAGACTTGCATCCTGAGAAACCCCCAAGAGCAGGATTCACACTCAGGGCTGAATCCATGCCAATACCAGGAAAAGGGAGCTCCCAACAAAAGGAAGATGGCTCATGAGAGTTTATTCTAACTTATTATAAAATTCTCAGGCAGAGCAAGAAATCATGGCCCGACCAGGAGTGGACATTCAGTCCAATTTGCAAAAGCAGTTGCTAACACTTAAGTGCCTTCCATCGGGGTTGAGGAAGGGAGTGTGCAAATAAAAGAAGCTGGCACACCTGTGAGCATTCAAGGGGTCCCCAACGCAGTGCCTCAGAGCCACCTGCAGGTGCTTTTCCAGGGCCTGCCCCGACCTGTCCCGGGAGGAGGGAGAGGGAGACTACCGTGTCTGCACCCCAACTCCCAGAACACACATAACCAGCACGCGGTCACCCCGAGGTGATGCGAAGAAACAGGGTTACTCTCTCTCCAGATAACTGGGCACAGCAAGGGGCCCGTTCCACCCAGCCAAAACCACTGATTCCTGATTGCCTCAATTAAATTGGAGTAATTCCCGCTCATCTCCATCTGAAAAGCCCCCAGCCCTGGACCATCCCTGGACCGTCCTAAACTATGGGTCTGAGAGGGGCGGGGACCTGGGGCCAGCCCCACTGGCCCGGCTCAACACCAGAGAGCACACACAGAGGCCACAGAGGCGGCTCGGCTGCAGGGGCTGCGGGGGCCGCGGGCAGGAAGCACAGAGCACGTGTTGGCCAGTTTTCCTGCGTGTCCCTCATCTTCCCCCGAGCAGGGGGACGGACAGGGATCAAACAGAAAGGCCCCTAAGCCTTGATTTGTTCAAGAAACCGTGATTTGTTCAAGAAAATGGAGTCTTCTTATTTGACATATTTCCATTTTTTTTAATCCTTGCCATGTTCACTCAGCAAAACTGATGACAAGAAACTAGTTTAAAGGTTGACCATGATTTTTTCCCATTAAGTAGGTTCTTTAGCCAAATGTGGTGATGCACCTGTTACCCTTTTCTGAAACCACCAAATGTAATAAATGCATTTACTCTTCCCATGACCTCACCACAAACAAGAATAAATGTGGTTTTGAATTCTACCGGAAGCCATAAGATGTAGGAAAAAAATTGGCTCTGTCCATTTACCCAAGTATAAGTTAATGATTTGTGTTCAAAACAGTTTAGCTGCTATTTGTTTTTTCACATAATAGAGGAAATTATTTCCCTTAATCACCGAATCCCCAGCAGTATTAGCGAAGTTCGGGGTGCTTTCTCCCTCCCACAGAGAGCAGATGACAAAGGGCCATTTCTAAAGGAAGAGCAGTGACCTGTGGCCAAAACTGAAAAGATGAATCATGTTTAAATTTTACTCAGGACATTAAAAGTTCTCAGGAAGTACTTACAATGAAAGAAAGTACTCCCGTGCATAAGCAGTACCTTTCTTTTAGGACTTTAGTAATGCTTTTACTTCGATGAAAAGATGTTGTGAGGCACATAGACCCCAGTCCTACAGCTCCGGGATGGGATTTACGATATGAGGATATGAATCCACAGGGTCGATTATGATACGAGGCGCAGTTCCCAGGGTGGACGTGAGTGAGGCACACGTGCTCCCCATGGTGGGCGTGACTGAGGAACAAGTGCTCCCCAGAGTGGGTGTGAGTGAGGTGCACGCACTCCCCGGGGCAGGCGTGAGTGAGGTGCACACACTCCCCATGGTGGGTGTGAGTGAGGCGCACGCACTCCCCAGGGCGGGTGTGAGGCGCATGCGCTCCACAGGGTGGGTATGAGTGAGGAGCACGCACTTCCCAGGGTGGGTGTGAGTGAGGTGCACGCGCTCCCCAGGGCGGGCGTGAGTGAGGTGCACACACTCCCCATGGTGGGTGTGAGTGAGGCGCACATGCTTCCCAGGGTGGGTGTGAGTGAGGCAAACGCACTCCCCAGGGTGGGTGTGAGTGAACACACACTCCCCAGGGTGGATGTGAGTGAGGTGCATGCACTCCCCAGGGTGGGTGTGAGTGAACACACGCTCCCCAGGGTGGGTGTGAGTGAACACACACCCCCCAGGGTGGATGTGAGTGAGGTGCATGCACTCCCCAGGGTGGGTGTGAGTGAACACACACCCCCCAGGGTGGGTGTGAGTGAGGTGCACACGCTCCCCAGGGTGGGTGTGAGTGAACACACACTCCCCAGGGTGGGTGTGAGTGAGGTGCACATGCTCCCTAGGGCGGGTCATGCCGAATAATTCCGTAGCCAAAGCTCTTCTCCTCCTTCCTCATAAATAAAACAATGCATCACAAAATAGTCAACATTTACTTTAAATTACATGTAAAGACAGGTGATTAATATTGACTTCTTAAAATTAATATGTGTAGACAGAGATGGTAAGAGAGAATGAGAAGAAAATGAAGAAAAAGTTACGTGGATGATAAAAGTACAGAAGCAATAGAAAAGTTTTAAAAATTCATCAGCTGTTTTTTAATACAAATACATTTAAGGTTTGGTGGAAAAAATCACAATGTGATATTATTTTAATTCTCTTCGAAATTGGTGCATTGTGATAAAATAATAGCAGCTAAATTATCTCTCTCCATTGATATGACTAAAATGTGTGTTTAACATCGAATAAAAGTAGTTAATATGTTTGTGTTTATAAAGTCTTTGTGAAATTCAAGTACCACGTGACTAGGAGGAAAACAATTCCAACTAATTCCAGTATGAATTATAATGACAGTTCTCAGCAAGAAACTAGAATTTTGAAAAGTGTGTCCAGATAGCATTACACACATACGGTTATCACAATTAACAGAAAACAATGAAAAATGAGACATAACTGAAAGGGTCTACGCCTTGCCTAGCAATTAGAAGGCACTCCAATTATTTTTAAAGCAATTACCAAATATGCCTAATTTTTGTAGCTACCACAGTTCTTACACACTTACAAAAATGCTAAGTGCATCCAAAAAAAACATGTTTATATATATAACTTACAGTGTATGTACTTTATATTATAAATTTTATATGGAAGTTTTTCAGCCAAAACCTGATTTTAAAAAAACAAAACAGCCCATATAAGCAAAATGAAAGAATGTATTAAATCAAGAAAGTGGAAAAAACAAGCCAAATATATTTTGCTTTTTTCTTTTCAAATAAATATGGAATATGTGTCTCAATCATAAAATAGCTGTCTTATATTTCACATTAACATTACACATTTAGGCATGGTTTATTTTCTAAAAGTCTATATATATATATTACTTTGGGAAGCAAGGATTGGGATTCTAGTGTACTGGGGTATAAATCAGTTAACCATTCTTCATTTAGCTGCCAAGTGCAGCACCTTCCTTGGGTAAAAGACTAATTACACACTTTTCAAAAATGAGCTCAAAATGAATCATAGACCCAAACATAAAATGCAAAACTATGCGCCTTCTAGGTAACGTAGGAGGAAGCTAAGCGACCGTGGTGGTGTAGGTTGGTGTGCACCCCAGAAACGCGCATCTTAAATGGAGCCCACGCCTATGGGTGTGGACCATCGGGTGTGGACCTTCCGATGAGGTTACTTCGGGTAAGTGGCCCACCCCAACCAGGATGGATCCTAATCCTATTACTGGACTCCTTTATAAGAGAATGAAATTCCAACAGAGAGAGAGAAAGCCACAGAAGGAGCAGCCAGAAGTTGAACAGCAACAGAATCTGGAAGAGAAGGGAGAGACCACGGGATACTGCCACATGCCCGGCCACATGCCAAGCTAAGGCACAAGGATTGCCAGCAGCCAGCCCCGAACACCAGCCTCCAGGGAGAAAATGCAGTCTGCCTTGTTGACCCCTTGACTTGGAACTTCTTTTAGCCTCAAGGCCATAAGCTAATAAATTTGTCTTGTTTAAGTCTACCATTTCATGGCATTTCCTCAAGCACCCCAGGAAATGAGTGAGGCAATGACTTTAAATAAAACAACAACAGCATGATCTATGAAACAAAACTTTGCTAAGTTGGGCTTCATTAAAATAAAAGCATCTGCTTTGTGAAAGAAACTGTTAAGACAAAGGAAAGACAACCACAGACAGGAAGAAAATATTTGCAAAGCACATATCTACTAAAGGTCTTGTATCCAAAGTTGACAAAAACTCTTAAAATTCAACAATAAAAAAAAACAACCAATCCAATTTAAAAATGGGCAGAGTTCAGATACCTCACAAAAAAAGATATCCAAATGACAAAAAAAGCACATGAAAAGTCACTCAACATCATATGTCATTAAAGAATTGCAGATTAAAACAATGAGAAACCTTACAAGTCTATTAGAATGGCTGCAATCCAAACACTGACAACACCAAATGCTGAAAAGGGTATGGAGCCACAGAAACCCTCATTCATTGGTGATGGGAACGCAAATGGTGCAGCTACTTTGGAAGACAGGTTGGCAATTTCCTACAAAGTTGATCACAGTCTTACCATGCCATCCAGCAATCTCATTGCTAAGTACTTAATCAAAGGAGCGGAAAACCAATGCTCAACCGAACACCTGCACAAAAATGTTTACAGAAGCCTTACTCATATTTGAAATCATTGGAAGCAACCCATGATGTCCATCATTGGGTGAACGAATGAAAAACTGTCATGCATCCACATGCTGGGGTACTATTTCATGATTAAACAGAAACGAAGGGGTGCAAGGGTAGTCCAGTGGTAGAATTCTTGCCTGCCGAGCAAGAGACCTGATTAGATTCCCGGCCCATGCACGTCCCCCTCACCACCAAAAAAATTCAACAAATGGTGTTGCAATAATGGGATAGTCACACGGAAAAAGAATGTAATGTGACGCCCTACCACACAGCATACAAAACAAAAGAAAGAAATGAGTTATCAAGTTACAAAAAAACATGGCAGAACCTCACAGTCATACTGCTAATTGAAAGAAGACAGTCTGAAAGTCTATAGATGACAGCTTTTGCCAACCACATGACATTCTGGAAAAGGCAAACTGTAGGGATAGTAATAAAAAAAAGGACAGAAAGGAGGGATAACAAGTGGAGCAAAGACATTTTCAGGGCAGTGAGACTTCTCTAAGTCACATCGTAATGGTGGAAACATGACATGAGGCACTAGTTAAAATGCAGAGAACTGTAAAATACAAAGAGTGAACCCAAATGTAAACTATGGACTTTAGCTAATAATCATTTATCAATATTGGTTCATGGGGCAGGGGGCTTACAGAATTTGCTGTACATTCTGCACAATTTTTCTGAAAACCTAAAGCTGCTCTAAAAAGCAAAGTCTATTTTGAAAGACTAATGACTTATCTTCCAAAAGTTCTAAGACTAAAAAAAAGTACTAAGGAGTGAATTACAAGGGTTTATAACCTGCAGAAAATATTAGCAAATGAAAACGAAAAAAAGCTTTTCATAAGAAGATGTCAAATTGACCCCATTTATCAAAAAGTGATACCTAAGAAGAAATTTGGTAAATTAGAGACCTATGCATCAATTTTATTTCACTGCTGTTTCATTTTCACCTATTCCTATTTCTTCTGTTTTTACATCCACTGTATGTCCTAGTCTTCTGCTCCCGCCCAAACCCAAACAGGTATTTATACTTATATCATATTCATATTTTATGTATATTTATTATATCATTATATTTATTCTAGTAAATCATATTTTATTTATATATTACATTGTATTTATTAAGACATTTGTGTTTATTATATTTATATATTTATTATGTAATATAATATATTAAATATTATATATTTATTATATTTTATATATATTTATTATATTTAGAATATTCTAAACAATAATGTTCTTTAGAAAAGCAGCACATAATATTTATATTAATATTTGTGTGGTGTGTTTCTACACACATCAGCTATCAGCTGCCTTCATCATGCAAATCTAAATTTGCACTGGATCCATGAATCCATTTAATTCTAGGATATCACCCTTGCTAAAAAGTTCACTATTTACTCCAGGTTGCTCAGTAACTAATGACCTTGGACACTTATTTCAAACAGTATGAGAGTTAGTGCCCAAGATTTAAAACACATTTGTTCATAATATTAAATGAAAATGTTGTATTGATGAACTAAAAAGCAATGACTCAATAAAAGTTTAAACATGAACTTTATGCTTCAATGAAAAAAACTAATGTACAGTTAAAAAATACATAGCTTAGTTTGAAAATAAAATATGGCATGTGTTCAAACTGTAGTTTTGATTTTCAAAATCTTGTTATAAGACTATTGCCACAGGAACTGAAGAAAATCACTACAGGGAAACATTTCTAAATCACGTGACAGGAAAGGCAAACGTTAATTTAACGAAAGTCTGTCATGTGTACATTGCTTATTAACTAGTCACAATCATTCCTTTTTTCAAATATCAGTTGTTCACACAGCCTATAAAATGTCCCTACTTTGTACATTTTATATCTTTCAAGTATGCAGAAGCACGTTCTCCCTTTAGTATTATACAGCGACATCCTGGAATCATAAAAGAATTTCAGTGTTTTACTGAAATCATACAAACAACTGCAAAGTTTTGACAGTATTCACATACGACAGAACTGATTAAAAGTAGTATCTAATTTCCCATAATGCCTCCTATATTCTCTCCAGACCATAAACCGTAGAAGCATTGGTCAGTAAAAGACAGTCACATGAGACCCTGGTCTTAAACAAACAATGGCCAAAGGGTTATGTTAAACAAAATCGTATTTCACAAAGTGTGCTTCTCTTCTCTTGCTTTTCCTTCTACAGGAAAAAATTTTTTTTTAAATACAAGAACTTCTCTTCCGCCTATCTTTGTTTCCATTTTATTATCATAAGTGGAAGTTTCACAAGCAGGAATAAATACAAAAACCTTCCATTTTCTTTTACATAAGTCACCAATAACTGGAACCATATATTTTTTTAAATCATTGAGAACATTAAAAAAGCTTCTGGAAACTGAGTAACCCAATCATAGAATTTTATAGGGCAGTCACCTCTATATCAAAAAATATTAAGAATATACTTTCTCTTTTTTTTACTAAAATTTGATTATTCATGAATGAAAGGTAATACAGGTACATTTCATTTCATTTGATAGATGTGTTTCTAGAATGCATAAAATAAATTTTGGTAAATTAACTCATGTTTTTCCATAGAGCTGTTTTGCTACTTTGGAGATAGCTATCTTATTTAATTCTTGATCTTCAATTTCAGAAATCTTACACTTATCTTCCACCTTGCCCAACATATATAGATCCTTCCTGTTAATTAGGCAATAATTGGTCAGGTGATTACAATTCAATCATTTCATCAGGAATAGTTAACTTTTGAAATATGATTACCACCTTAATAAATAATCTCTTGTATAAGTTTCCTACTGAGTTTTTAAAACAACTAAATGTTGGATTGAATCTCTATCATACTGTAAATTAAAATAAGTTTCAGAGGAGAAAAAGTATTGTGTAAAAGTAATTTTCAGGGTGGTGCAATGGTGGCGCAGTGGCAGAGTTCCCGCCTGCCATGCCGGAGACCTGGCTTCAATTCCCCGTTCCTGTCCATGCAAAAAAAAAAAAAGTAACTTTCATTAAGAGTTTTGCTATTAGTAGTCATTCCCTGATAGTTTTAAGTCACCCCCTTGAAACTAACTTTTCAAATGAGTGCACATCAAGGGCATTTTCTAAAAGGATTATACTCTTGATAACTTCAGAAATCTTTGGCATATCATAACAAAAATCATTCTTAATAATTCATGGCTTGGGTTTAAGTTGTATTTTTGTTCACTTCTACCCTAAACAGACTGACATTTGCTATTATCATTTCCTCTATGGCTATTTTTCATTTACAAATATTTAAACTTTTATACATTTTTTTCACATTAAAAACTCATTTATAAACTTCTGGGGAAGAAGGTGGAGTAAGAGCTCCCAGACTCACGACAGCTCCGAAGCAGGCGGGACTGCCTGACACAGCGACGGTGAAACCCACAGGCCGGAAGGACACGTCCAGCATCCCAGGGCGAGTGGGACCCAGAGGCTGGGAAGTTATCGTGAAGGTTGGAACATAGTTCCCCCCGCACGGGGCTACCACCGCCCACAGACACCCAGCCCCTAGTCTTCGCGGCAGGCTACCACGGGGCCCAACCCCTGGCTGTCAGAAAGGGACATAAAAATCCTCTTCCCCAAGACCTGGGGTGGCCACCGCTGACCAATGAAGGACCTTTCGACTAGCGAGTTGAGCTCGCTGGCTCCGACAGCAGCTCTTGTCTCAACGCTCCCTGCACAGGGTGGAGGCAGTGGAGATTTAAAGACTAGCACCTCCTGGGGCTGCAGGGGACCCTTAGCTCAGGGCTGCAATTGCAGGCAGGCCAGGGAAGCTCAACCTGGGGGAGCTTTTGGAGAAGCTTTTGGCACCTTTCCTGTACCCTCCCCAAGACACTTTGGAAAGGGCTGGCCCCCTTCATGGGCTCCTGGACCAATTTTGGCTGGGAAAGACTGACTGGGGGAGGGCCTCTCTGGGATGGCCCCCTCCTCCCAGAATTTGCCCTCCAGACAAAAGCAGTGTGAAACAATGAAGGATGTAAAAAACCATAGAGGTAAATATCTAGGACAAAGACCCCGCTGGCATCAAATACCCAAGAGAGGGAGGCCAGCCTCCTGAGAAAGAGAGGGACAACCAAACTCCTGCAAACAGGGGCGCCCTAGAACAACTAACGAGTACAGGCCGAGGATAAGACAGAGCATGAGATGGAAAACCGTGTGCACTGCGTTTTCCCTGGCAGAGCTTCCTGGTGGGAGGGCTGGAGCCCAACAACATCTCTGTCTCATCACCAGCTGCGTACAAAACCAAGAAACAGACACACCAGGGAATAAGCCCCGAGATAGCATTTTAAAATATTAAAATGTACCATGTGCAACAAGAGGGAAAGATAAAGAAACAGGAAACAGTGGCCACTCCAAAGGAAGAGGATTAAAATACAGAAAATACCAACAAAAAGACGAGAATGTGGGCAAACCAAACAAACCCTTTAAAAATGATACTAAAAATAGTCAAGAAGACGAAGGAAACTACAGAGATAGAAAATCCTGATATCAGGAAGAAAGGATATCAGGAAAACAATGGATGAACAACATGAGAGTGTAAGTAAAGACAGAAAGTTTTTAAAGGAACCAAAAAGAGCTACTGGGGTTGAAGCAACAACTGAAACGACAAACGTACGGGAGGATTTCAGGAGCAAACTGGGGCTGGCAGAAGAAAGAATCAGTGACCTTGAAGACCAGAAACTTGAAATGAACCAGGCTGAAGAGCAGGAAGAAAAAAGAAATACTGAAAGAAAAAAATCCTAAGACCCCTCTGGGATACCATCAAGCACCAGTACACGCATTGTGGGAGTCCAGAAGGAGAAGAAAGAGAGAGAGGAGCAGAAGGAAGAGTCAAAGACTTATTGACAGAGAACTCCCCCAACTTAGGAAAAGACATAAAATTGCTCATTCAAGCAGTTCAGAGAACAGCAAACAGGGTAAACATGAAGAAAAATCCACCCCAACATACACTGATTACACCATCAAATGCAAAAGACAAGGAAAAGTTCTGAAAGCTGCAGAGAAAAGCATTGCATTATGTACAAAGGAGTCTCAATTAGATTGAAGGCTGATTTCTCATCAGAGAATATGGATGTGGGTTGAAATACCTAAAGTGCTGAGAGAAAACAATTGCCAACTAAGAATCTTATATCTGATGAGATTCTCTTTCAAAAACGAAGGAGAGTCCCCCTGCATGGGGCCTGACATCCAGGGATGAAAGTCTTCCTGGCAGCATGGGAGATGACCCCCAGGGATGAGCCTGTCCCTGGCACTGAGGGATCAACAATTCCATCCTGACCAAAAGGGGGGAAAGAAGTGTAACAAATAAGGTATCGGTGGCTGGGAGAGTCCAAATGGAGAGGCTACTCTGGAGCTCACTGTTACGCAAGCTTCAGCTACACACTGCCACCTATCATAGTTTGCCAGACCCCAACCAACACCATTCCCGCCAGCCCTAAAGTACACCTAGGGCGCTCTCTGAGAGTCTTCGAAGGTTCCATGTGCTGGGATTGCTTTCCGGAAACCTACAACCTCCAGAGGGGCAGCCTCTCCAGAGCGTCAGTTAGTTCCATTCCCATCCCATGTTGTCGACAGCCCCTTTGAACATGAGATCCTTAGAGTGGGGCCAGCCCAGATGACCCCAAACAGTGGGAGAAAGATCAAAGGAGGAGATGGAGTCATACAGAGAAAGTGGGGTTTAACAAAAGAGTACAAGTGCTGAATCATTATATTGATATTTCTTCAAGTCTCCAGCGTCTTGGAGCAGCTAGCAGTAAAAATCTAAAACTCTGGGATGGTAACCCAAACCAAACTCTGAAATCTGTTCTACAACTAATTGTTGTGGTACACTTTGAAATTTATTGCTTTTTTTGGTATATATGTTAATTTTCACAAAAAATAAAAAAAGTTGATTGTGATGATGAATACACAGCTGTATGATGACACTGTGGGCCACTGATTGTACACTTTAGAGGGTTCCATGGCATGTGAATATACAATACATAGCATTAAAATGAAAAAAATGAGGCAGAGATTAAGACATTTTCAGATAAACAAGAGCTGAAGGAGAGCATCATCATTAGATCTGCCCTACAAGCAATGCTAAAAAGAGTTCTTCAGAGTGAAAAGAAAGGACTTAGACAGTCATTCAAAGCAGCATAAAGAAATAAAGACCTGCAGCAAACATAACCATTTGAGTACTTATAAATACTAGTATTATTATATTATATTATGTCATTTGGTCTGTAACTCTACTTCTTACTTCCTACAGATGCTAAAATTGCATGTGCATTAAAAAGTAATGATAAATCTGGGTTTTGGATATACAATGTACGAAGATACAAGTAGGAACAAGTACAAAAAATATGGTGGGGAGGGACATAGGGGTATAGGAAAAGTAGATGTGCATGTTATCAAAGTTAAGTTGGAATCAAACCAAATATGATTGTTAAATAAGATGTTAAATTCTAAACCATGGTAACCACAAGAAAAACAGATGAAAAATATTTCCAGATAGAAGTAAGAAAACACTCAATATGGTACAACACACAAAAAGTAAATAAATATAAAAATAAGTATTAACAGAAGTGAGTGACAAAAAAGGTATAAGACTTGCAAAGGCTAAATAGCAAACTGGCAAAAGTAAGTTTATATTATCAGCAGTGTGTTTAAATGTAAATGGATTAAGCTCTCTTCCAGAGACTGGCAGAATGGATTTAAAAAGTGACCTAAGTATATACTCTCTGCAAGGGACTCATCTTGAAGTCAAAGATACAAGTAGGTTGAGGGTGAAATGATGGAAAAAATATACCATGCAAGTAGTAACCAAAAGAGAGCTGGGGTGAGTATACAAATATCAGATAAAATAAACTTTTTAAAAACTGAGTTTTAAAGTTATAAGGGACAAAGATAATCAATTAGATACTGATAAAGGGGACAATTCAACAGGAATCTGTAATTATAAATATACATGCACCTAACAGCAGAGACCCAAAATATGTGAAGCAAATACTGACAGATATGAAGGGAGAAACTGAGAGCTTCTATTTAATAGTAGGAGACATTAACACACCATTCTCAATAACCCACAGAATTTCTAGTCAGAAGATCAATAAAGATGTACAAAATTTGAATGATGCACTAACCCAGCTAGGCCTAACAGACACATACAGACACTGCATCCAATGAAAGCAGAACACATATTCTTCTTGAGTACACATGGCTCATTCTCCAGGATAGACCATATGATGGGTCACAAAATGAGTCTTAATAAATTAAAAAATAATGAAATCATACAATGTATATTCTCCAACCACAATGGAATGAAGCTAGAAATCAACAGGAGTGAGAAATGGAAAATTCAAAAACACATGTAGATTAAATATACTGAAACAATCAGTGAGTTAAAGAGGAAATCAAGTGAAATTAGGAAATATCTTGAGGCAGAAGAAAATGAAAACACAACATACTAAAACTCACGGAATGCAGCAAAAACTGTGCTGAGAGGGAAAATTATAGCTCTGAATTTTACATTTAAAAAGTAGAAAGATTTCAAATCAGAGACATAATCTCAAAACTGGAAGAACTAAAAAAAAGAAAGTAGCAACCTAAACCCAAAGCAAACGGAAGGAAGGAAATAACAAAGATTAGAGTGAAGATAAGTGAAATAGAAAACAAAAAACCAATAGAGACAATCAACAAACTCAAAAGTTGGTTCTTGGAAAAGATCAACAAAATCAACAAACTTTTAGCTACACTGACAAGGAGAAAAAGAGAGAGAGTACAAATAATGAAAATCAGAAATGAAAAGGGGGACATGACTACCAGCCCCACTGAAATAAAAAGGACTATAAGAAGATACTATGAACAATTGTATGCAGATAAGTTAGATAACCTAGATGAAATGGAAAAATTCTTAGAAACACAAACTACCTACACTGACTCAAGAAGAAATAGATAATCTCAACAAATCAATTAATAGTAAAGAGATAGAATCAGTAATTAAAAATTTTCCAACAAAGAAAAGCCCAGGACCTGATAGCTTCACAGGGGAATTCTACCAACATTCCAATTAAACTCCAATTCTGCTCAAACTCTTGAAGAGGAGGTAACACCCCCTAACTCATTCTCTGAGGTCAACACATCACCCTCATACCAAAGCTGGTAAATATACCACAAGAAAAGAAAACTACAGACCAATATATCTTTTGAATATAAATGCAAAAATCCTCAACAAAATACTAGCAAATTGAATCCAAAAACATATTGAAAGAATTATACACTCTGATCAAATGGGATTTATCCCTGATGTGCAGGTTGGTTCAACACAAGAATATCAATTAATGGAATACATCACAATAACAGAATGAACGGGGAGAAAAACCTCATCTCAAATGACCACCTCCATTGAAGCAGAAAATGCATTTGACAAAATAGAGCACCTTTCTTGATAAAAACACTTAGAGCACTAAGAACGGAAGGAAACTTTCTCAACATAACAACAGCATATATGAAAAGCCAGAGCTAACATACTACTTAATAGTGAAAGACTGAAAGCTCTCCCTCTGAGATCAGGAACACGACAAGGGTGTCCAGTGTCACCATGGTTCTTCAACATTGTACTGGAAGTTCTTTCCAGAGCAACTAGGCAAGAAAAAAGAGATTTAAAAAAAAAACATCCAGAGTGGAAAACTTTCTCTATTTGCAAATGACATGATCCTATTTACAGAAAATCCTGAAAAATCCACAACAAAGCTCCTAGAGCCAAGAAATTAATTTAGCAAAGTGGCGGGGTACAAGATCAACACCCCAAAATCAGTAGTGTTTCTATAAACAAGCTAGGAACAATTGAAAGAGGTCAAGAAAAAAATTCCATTCACAATAGCAACTAAAAGGACCAAATAGTGAGGAATAAATCTAAACAAGGATATAAAGAACTTGTATACCGAAAATGACAAAACATTCACAAAAGAAATTAAAGAAGAGCTAAATAAATGGAAGGATATTCTGTGTTCATTGATTGGAAGACTAAATATCATTAAGATTTCAATACTAAGCAAAACAATTTATAGATTCAAAGCAATCCCAGTCAAAATTCCAACAACCTTCTTTAAGAAATGCAAATGCTTATCAACAAATTTATACGGAAGGGTAAGAGGCCCCAAATAGCTAAAGCCATCTGGATAAAAAAGAATGAGGTTGGAGGACTCATACTTCTAGATTTTAACTTATCACAAAGCTACAGTAAAGAAAACAGCATGGTACTTGCACAAGGACAGACTTATAGATCAATGGAATAGAACTAGGAGCTTAGAAATCAATCGTCACATTTATAGCCAAATGATTTTTAACAAGGTGGCAAAGACCACTCAATTGGAAAAGAACAGCCTCTTCAACAAATGGTGCTGGGAAAACTGGATCTCCATTAACAACAGAAAAAGCAAGGTCCCTACCTCACACCATATACAAAAATCTAAAAAATAATGGATCGAAACTTTAATATAAAAGCTAGAACTACCAAACTCCTAGAAGAAAACATAGGGAAACATCTTCAGGACCTTGTGTTAGACAGTGGGTTCTTAGATTTTACACCCAAAGCACAAACCACAAAAAAAAAAGAGATAAATAGGACCTCATCAAAATTAAACACTGTGTTCCTCAAAGGACTTTATCATGAAAGTAAAATGACAACTTATACAATGGGATAAAATATTTGGAAACCACACATCCAATGAAGGTTTAATATCCAGAATATATAAATAAATCATTCAGCTTAACAATAAAAAGACAAACAACCCAACTTAAAAATGGGCAAAAGACTTGAACAGATATCTCTCTGAAGAAGATGCACACATGGCCAGAAAGCACATGAAAAGAAGCTCAGCATCATTAACCATTGGGGAAATGCAAATGAAAACTACAATGAGATACCATCTCATACCCATTAAAATGGCTGCTATTTTTTTAAAAAAGGAAAATAACAACTGTTGGAGAGAATGCGGAGAATAGGAACACTCATTCATTGCCGGTGGTAATGTAAAATGGTGCAGCATTATTCACAATTGCCAAAAAGATGGAAGGAACCCAAGTGTCCATCAACCAGACTATCGAAGTTTAACAGTGCCCAATGAATAAATAAGATGAGGTACATATACACAATGGAATATTATTCAGCCATAAAATGGAATGAAGTCCTAAGATATATGATAACATGGATGAACCTTGAGGACATTATGTTGAGTGAAATAAGCCAGACACAAAAGGACAAACTTCATATGATCTCACTTTTTTGAAACAATTAGAAAAATCAAATTCATAGAGTCAGAATCTAGAATACCAGTTACTAAGGGACAGTAGGGGGTGGCGGGAGGGGAGCTAGGGAATGGGAAGTTAAGGCTTAAAATGTACAGGATTCTTATTTGAAATAGTGAAAACATTTTGCTAACGTTTGGTGGTTGTGGTAGCCAAATATCGTGAATGCGATTAACCACTAAAAGGGAAAATGTTAAATTGTATATATTGTGAATTTAAAAAAATTAAAAGAGAATTTAAGTTCCTAAGTTCAACCATGAACTTTAATTAAAAGCACTGTCATGGTCAGGTTCATGTGTCAACTTGGGCAGGTGGTGGTGCCCAGTTGTCTGGTCAGGCAGCTTACACCCTCTTAAGGGTCAGGCAATGGTTACTGCAAGAACATTTAATGACTGGTTTATTAAATCATCAGTCAGTTGGTTGCATCTGTGGCAGGTAACACCTATGATCAACTAAGGGGAGGGGCTCCTGCAATGAGAGGATCCAGTCAGCGGCATGTAATCCAATCAGTTTAAGACGCAAGGGAGAGGTGATGACCACAGCAGTCAGAAGAGAGAACGTCCATCTCTACCTCACCCAGCCAGCCGGTTCTGGGGGATCCCTCAAGCACCGTCATCATTGCTGCCAACTCACAGCCTGCCCTATGAATTTGCATTCGTGCATCCCCACAGCTGCATGAGACACTTCTATAAAATCTCCTATTTACAGTTATCTACTGTTAGTTCTGCTTCCCTGGAGAACCCTGACTAATACAGCTACAATTATAAAAATGTGCCATCACTAATTATATGTTCCACACCAATGCAAGGTGTCGGTGGTGAAGTGGTATATGGAAATCCAGGATTTTATGCATAATTGTTCTGCAAACCCACATCTTCTCTAATTAAAAAAATGGGAAAAATCATCTATAAAAACATAATGTTTGTCACTTTTATCCTCAAAAGTGTAGATATACCCTGAGACTGGTGAAAAAATATACAATTGGTCAAATTTGTTAAGTGATACATAATTAAACACAGGAGATGTACACGCTATTATATAACTCTATAAATAATATAAATATATATATCTTATAAAGGAGCCTGGGCAAAAAGAAGCTTAGTTTAAATAGAAGCTTTTGGGGATTGAGTCATGTGCCCGACAAAAGGCATGTGGGGGTCCCAAGTCCCGGGCCTGAGAGTGTGAGCCCATGTCTAAGGAGAAACTCAGAGGGCTACTAGCTGCGGTGCCCAGACTGAGCGAGGGTGGCTTCATCCAACACAAAGAAAACTGGACATGGAGGGAAGCCCTGGGGAGCAGCGAGAAGCTGGGAGTCAAGGAACCCCGAGGAGGAAGAAGACGCCACCACAGGCATCGCCAGGTGATGGAAGAGCCAAGGACAAGGGTCTCCAGCCACCAGCCCCAAATGCCACAGTCCTTGGGGAGAAAGCAGCGCCTTACTGACACCATGATTTTGAACTTCTAGCCTCAAAACCGTAAGCCTGAATTCCCACTGTTGAAGCCAATCCATTTGTTTTAGCAGCTAGAAAACTCAGACAGGCTCCAGGCACCCAGACGGAAGCACGGTCCTGGCTCCCTGCTGTCAGGGAGTGGGGTCTGCAGTGGCCACTGGAGGCGCAGGTGCAGGGGGAAAGGAGCGCCGTCCCGCCAGCAGCATGCACATGCCAGCGGACCCCTGCGCCTGCATCTGCTCCCCAGCCTAGCCTCTGCTCCAGGGTCTCTGCTCCCCTGTGCATGCGCTCCCTCTTCACACAGCCCGTGGCTCTTTTGTCTTCTGACTTCCTCTTTGGAACCCCTTGCTCCTAAGAGCTCTCCACCATTTCTCATCGCTGTCAGCAATGCCCCTCTCCATCCCTCCACTCACTCCAGAAACTTCTTCCCTGGGGACAGAGGAGCCAGCCCCCAGCTCAGGGGTGCTACTGGCATCCAGTGGGGGGTGGTCAGGGGTGTTGCTGGACCCCGACCGTGCCCCAGGCAGCCTCCCCACCCCAAACAGCCTGGCCCTGAAGTGGGCAGGCTGAGGCCCTGCAACCTGCCCCTGCAACCTGCCCCCACGGCCTCAGCGGTGGGGTGAATTCCTGCAGACAAATGCAGAGAGCGTGTCACATTCAGTACAGAAATGGCTCCAACCCTGGGTTTCCCAAAGCACGTTCAGCGGACCATAAGCTCAGAAACACGGGAGTTACCCGAAAAAATATTTCTGTGGTCAAAGGTCTTTAGAAAAGACTGAATTACACCAACCAGAGGATGTTTTCATTGTAAGACATACCAGGACACTTTGATACAACAGTCATGAAAATCGAAGTAGGATCGATAGCAGGCAACATTCCCCACATTTTTCTGACCAAGAAATGCTTTAGGATCTCAGGGAGCTTTTGCGTCGCCACACTTGGGGAACAACACACCTGCCCGTTCCTCAGGAATTCCGCGGCAAGGGACTGCCACGGCCTGGTCGTAAAGCCTGCGATAACTTAGGACACTTAAATCCCATTTTAAGCTTCATCACACAAACAACCCAAAAATGCTCTATAAGGGTTAAAAAAAAAAAACAGAGCCATTTCCTACATTAAAGTTATGCCAGAAGTCATGGAGTCTCTCTCTGGAAGCATGGAAATGACACATAAGCACATAAGCATAAGAATATATTTTGGGGGTTCACTTACGCCCCAGGCACAGACCCTTTCCTGCATGAACAGGAGTGAGGAGCCAGTGAAGGGGTCTGACACCCAGCCAGCCAGCGGGGAACCCAAGCAAAACCAGGGACAGCTCTGGGTCTCCCACCTTTTGACTGGTTGCTTTGCAATTCTGTATCTTGGGGACAGCACCGAGGGCTCAGCCAGCCCGTTCAATGAGAAAATTGTTCAAACTAGTTACTAGAAACCTTCTGGTTAAAAGCCAGGGGTTGCTCCCATTTCGGCTGGTTGTCACTTGCTACAACAGGTGATAGGTGAGAAACCTCTGCCTCCTCTGTTAGATGACAACTATACTAAAAGTTCAGAAAGAACGGCCTTTTTTGATCTCCTGGGAGTGTTCTGGTGCCTACATAAGAGAATTGCTTAACTAATGCGTAGTGTCCATCTTCTATTTCAGTGAAGCTTGTAAAAAATGTAATTATGCCATTATAAAATTTCTCTTCTTAAGTAATTCCTATTTTTAGAAACATGATCTAGACATAATAGTCCATCTGACTTCTTGTATTCTGCAAGTGTGTCTAATAAACCTATACACTGAAAGCATAGCAAACGCCCACAATCATGTAAATAAATGGGAATATTTAAAATCTCTGTATATATATCTAATTACTTTTAAATATACACATATATTATATTCATAACAGTAAAGGAAGATGCACTTCAAAAAAACATGAGCAGACTGTATTATGTAAAATCACACGGAGTTCTATGTAATCTGAATATGAACAACATGCAAAGAAGACATCACAAAATCTGCGCCTCGTCTCTGCAAAGAAGACTGATAATCAGTTTTCCTGTCATTTTATCCTCTCTCTCCAAACAGACAGACACAAAATGATGGACTAATTCACTGATTTTGATCATCGCTGTGGCAAAGACACTGTTACAACGGCAAAACCCACAACTTCGTGATATTTAATTAAATGTTGACAACCACAAGGCTGATATTTATCAACATTGTCTACAGAAAACACTGGGTGCTCGTTTCAACAACAGGAAAACAGAAGTTCAGGTGAGCGCAGCTGTTTTGCTTTGCTCTGGACCCAAGGTTGTGGGGTGATGTCAGGGGGAAATGAGGAGGTGCCCTGAAAGCACAGTGCCAGCATGCAAGATATGAGACATTCAAAGGGCAAAATGCCCCTTTCCACTGCTGCCACCTTAACGCGTTACAGTGCGTGTCCCCCGAGGCACTGGACAGCCCTCCTAACACCACAGTCCGCCCGGCCACCCACCTAAAGGCAGCCAGCGGGCAGCGGGGCGCCGCCCCCAGGGCACTCCCCGGGCCAAGCCCACTCCCAGCAGGACGCCCGGGGGCCAGCAGAGCCCAGCGTCTCCGTCTTCCAGTTTCCACCCTGACCCTTCCTCTGTGCGCCCTCGGGTCTAGCACAAGCAATAGCAGGCGCTCCACACGGCAGGGGTTCGTATTTTTTTAGTGGAGTTACTTTTCTCAAAACCAATCAGGAAAAGGCTGAGACCACCCAGGGAGCGTGTGCTGGGGAGCCTGGGAGCCCCATGCGGCCCGGCCTCGGCCCGCCCAGCTGACACGTCCCGGGCTCCCCACACACCCACAGGGGACCCCGGCTGGCCACGTGGGCGCTGTGACTTCAGTTTCCTCAGCTGCACTACAAGGGTAATAATTGCTCCAAGTAGGGGGACCAGGGACACAACCTTGGCAGAGGACCCGGCAGGCCAGGGACGCAAACTGACCCTCCGTCGGGACACGCGAGCACAGGTCACAGGCAGGCCCAGCTGGCGCGGTGAGCCTCGCCCCGATACTGCCCTACACTGAGCCTGAAGGTGCTGCTGGCCACGGCCTCAGCTGCATGGGGTGGGCAGAGGTCCTTCAGAACTGACTTAAGAATTGTTTCGTGACTACTTGTGAAAACGTACGACTCTCTTTTACAAGTGCACCCAAGGTTGCTAAAAGAATGAAGAGCAAAGGAACCATCACAGCGAGGCAGATGTAACTTGAAAATACTCCCTCAAAGAAAAAATGTCAAGTTGGATCAGAAAATTGGCCCAGAAAATGAACACAGAGGTCATTCCCCGTGAGTCAGGGTGGGTGGGAGCAAACATTGGCTGGGGGCAGGGGCCGCGGCGGACGGGTGGGACGTGAGGCCCTCCACACGCACCCATCCTCAGAACAGGACGGCCACACATCGGACGAGATGGCCCTGAGCAGAGCGCTCCGGGAGAGGCGGCGTCTGGAGGAAGAAAACCTGCACCTGACCCTCTCAGGAGCTTGTCCAGCAGCCTAGGAGCCGGGCTGGGAGAAGGCGCTGATACTCAGCAGTGAGGGTCTCCCAAAAGCGAGCGCAGGCTCCTTCACTTACTCACACGTGACCTTCACTCACTCACACTCACTCACACGTGACCTTCACTCACTCACACATGACCTGCGGCAAGTCAGTTAATTCCCCAGAGTGTGCAGAAAGGGGAGGTCAGGGGGGCTGCAGGTAAAGGTGGCCAGGCCCGGACAAGGCGGGCCCCTGGCGGGTCCAGGTGAAGTGCGCAGGAGCCTGAGACTCCGCCTGGGACAGGCCACAAGGCTCAACAGGAGACCCGGACGGCACACGCAGCTGCACGCGCCCCCCAAGCCACAAGGGGGGGACGGGGCAGGGGGCTCCGGTGCACCAGTCATGGCCTGGCCTGAGAATGAGCCTTCTTGACCTGAGCACACAAGCTGGCTGCAGACACATATGTTGAAAATAAAATGAATTTGGGAATAACAAAATGGCATGTCTAACATGAGCTGCATTGTAAAGGTGGGGCCGCAATCCTTCGGGTTCCAGAAGAGATCCAACTGGAGAAAATCAGATGGGAGCCAAGCCTTGGATGCAGAAGCAAAGGATCTCATTTTTGCAACTCACCAAACACAGTCTAACAAATAAAATCGTTCCTAGGCCATTCTGTTTGCAAACACGTTCCGGGTCATGGTATTTGCTAAATACCGTGGACGGAATGTAGTGGAATACCATGGAAGGAATACCGTGAAGGGAATGCCATGGCGGGAATGCCATGGAAGGAATACCATGGAATACCGTGGAAGGAAAGCCATGGAAGGAATGCTATGGAAGGAAAACCATGGAAAGAATACTGTGGAAGGAATGCTGTGGAATATCATGGAACAAATGCCATGGAGGGAATGCGGAGGAAGGAACACTGTGGAAGGAATGCCATGAAATACCATGGAAAGAATGCCACGGAGGGAATACCATGGAAGGAATGCCATAGAAGGAAAACCATGAAAAGAGTGCTGTGGAGTATCATGGAAGGAATCCCATAGAGGGAATGCTGAGGAAGAAATATTGTGGAATGCCATGAAATGCCATGGAAGGAATGCCACAGAAGGAATGCCATGGAGGGGATGCCATGGAATGCCATGGAGGGAATGCCATGGAAGGAATACTGTGGAATACCATGGAAGGAATACTGCGGAATATCATGGAAGGAATGCCACGAAGGGAAAGCTGTGGAGTATCATGGAAGGAATACTGTGAGTACCATGGAAGGAATGCCACGAAGGGAAAGCTGTGGAGTATCATGGAAGGAATACTGTGGAATACCATGGAAGGAATGCCACGAAGGGAAAGCTGTGGAGTATCATGGAAGGAATACTGTGAGTACCATGGAAGGAATGCCACGAAGGGAAAGCTGTGGAGTATCATGGAAGGAATACTGTGGAATACCATGGAAGGAATGCTATGAAGGGAAAGCTGTGGAGTATCATGGAAGGAATACTGTGAGTACCATGGAAGGAATGCTATGGAGGGAAAGCTGTGGAGTATCATGGAAGGAATACTGTGAGTACCATGGAAGGAATGCCACGAAGGGAAAGCTGTGGAGTATCATGGAAGGAATACTGTGAGTACCATGGAAGGAATGCCACGAAGGGAAAGCTGTGGAGTATCATGGAAGGAATACTGTGGAATACCATGGAAGGAATGCCACGAAGGGAAAGCTGTGGAGTATCATGGAAGGAATACTGTGAGTACCATGGAAGGAATGCTATGGAGGGAATACCGTGGAAGGAACACCATGGGGGAATGCCGTGGAATGCCTGTGGGACAGAGGAGGAGAAGCACGTGGGGAAAGGCTTTCCCAGCTGGAGAGAAAGGCCTTGGCCTCCTGGTGACACCGCATTAGCGGAGGATGAGGAGACAGCTCCATCATGCCAAAGGTGACCCAGAGTCCTTGAGGTGTTACTCTGAAGAGCCAGCTCTCCCTTCAGACTCACAAGCTCTGGGTGAGCTGGATCCGACTGACCAGGAACCTCCCACCCACCTATCACAATGTGCACTATTCCAGCGCCTAAGGAAGGCCACTGCGCGGCCATCGCAGCGTGCATCCGTCCATACTCTCCCTCCTTCTCTCTTTCTTCTCTCCCAGACTAGTCGGTCTCTCGACACCATCCACAGGTTACGAGGTCATCTCACCCCTGCTGATCCACCAGGCCTGTGTCTCTGATTCTGCTTTCCACTGTGGCTCCCTGTGAGGCCACAACTGTCATTTGCACCGTTTTGCTATTCGAATTTCTGTCCCAGACAACCATCTCCACCTTGCAGCCTCTGAAGCCACTTCTCCCCCACCCCACCCCCGACCCAGCTGTGCCGGACCTGAGCTGGCTGTCCCCGTGGCTGCGCGAGCCTCGGTGAGTCGCTGACATTCACTGTTCGAGAACATAATTGACCCTGAAGGAGCACTCGGGAGTTTTTTTTTCATTCATGGACTTGCATGAAACTAGTATGCCACTTTAAAATTCTGGCTGATTCTGCAACATGTTGCAGAACTGGCTACTTCAGAGAAATCTGCCATAGATAGGCCCGAAAAATAAAGCGAATAACGTCTCCCTACATTTTCTATTTTATGGATTCTGATGCATTGGATTTCCTTACAGTACACATGCATAGACTTCAAGCATTTCCAGACTACAGGCAAGTCCGTTTTCCACACAGTGGTCAATTTTCTTATGAAGGTTTCTTTCTTTTCTCATTTTTCCCGCAACTTTCTGATGCCAAGAAAATCCATTTTTCTTTAGATGAGGCTCCGGCGAAGACCTAGAGAATTCTCTCCTGCTGCACATCTTCCCCAAGCTCTGTCCCCACATCGCCCATGGCAGAGTCCAAGCAGAAAAGCCTCTAGGAATCAAAATATGCAGCTCAAGGCACAGAACACATAATTAACAAAAACTTATCTGCACTGGCCAGCAGCAAGAGAGCAGAGAAGAAACACTAAGTAGTAGACCAAGCCGGAGGCATGCGGTAGTTCTTCGGTCCTGCCACACATTAAAAACCTCACTCCTGGGCCTTCGGCGGGGCCAAGCCAGACCCCCAGCAGGGAGGAGTCCAGAGGTCCTGCGCCCCGGCTTATTTAACCAGCTGATCAGCTCCTGTGGCACAACCTGAGAAGGAGATGCCCACCCCGCGCTCCTTCTTTGTTCCTGGAGCACGTGAGCTGATTCGAACCCGGCCTGCTCCCTGGCCTGTACCCGCCCAGCCCAGCGAGCCCCAAAGAGTTTTGCTGCGAGAAGCGGCTCATCCTAGAAGGCACGCGGGCCCACCGCACTTGATCAGCTTCGTCCCCCTTCCGGGGCTGCCAGCGCCCGCGACCCCAGGTCACACCTCCCTCCCCGCCTTCTGCACAACGTCCTTTGTGTCTGGGCAGAGCAAGGAGCCAAAGCAGATGACACTTGTGGTCCCGAGAAAGCCCAGAGCGCTGGGAACGGGACATTCCCGCGGCAGCCGCTGTCTCAAACTCCTCCGAGCGCCCTAAGCGCAGCCAAG
Source organism: Tamandua tetradactyla (assembly GCF_023851605.1). Classification (NCBI taxonomy): domain Eukaryota; kingdom Metazoa; phylum Chordata; class Mammalia; order Pilosa; family Myrmecophagidae; genus Tamandua; species Tamandua tetradactyla. The sequence continues at coordinate 3,669,074 of NC_135344.1, read as the reverse complement.
GCCGAGGAGGGCGGCGCGGGACCCCCGCGGGGCGAGTCGGACCGAGCACAGGGCCCGGACCCGAATCTCACGCTCGGGGATTCCAGCCCGCTGCGCGCCCAGCGGAGACCCCGAGACCTGGGCACCGGCTCCCCCTGCTCAGCCCCAGGCCCTCCCCGGCTCCTCGCGGCCGCGCGGCCGGCGCTGGGTGTGGGTCGCTGGTCGCGCTCGGCGCACCCCGGCGGGAGGCGCGCGGACATCCGGGTGACCCCGAGCGAGGCGGAGCGTCACCCGCGGGTGGGGACGGGGACAGACAGGCGGCCCGAGGGGGGTCGCAGGGTCCGAGAGGCGGGGCTGGGGGAGCCGCATTCGCGCCCCCGAACCCCCAGGCCCGCGGATCCCGGCCTCGCCGGCGCGGTCGCCGGGAGGGGCCCCAGGGGTGGGGGGAGGCGGAGCGGCGCGCCGCGGCCTCCAGGCCGAGTGCAGCCAGCCACCCCGGGGTGCGTGCCCCGCTGGGCCCCCGCGGCACCCGCCGCCCAGCCCACCCCCGCGCGCCTGCAGGAAACTGCCTTGGGGGGGTGCGGGCGGGTGACCTTGAGACGCGGGCAGACGGCCTCCCGGAGGCCGCGGGGGACCCCGGGAAACGCGGTTTGGGGTGTGTTCGTTTGTTATTCGTGGGGAGGCCCCTTTCCCACGACGTCCCCACACTCCCCACCCCCATCCCAGCCCGGACCCCACTGGAGCCCGGCCGGGGCACAGGCGCGGAGAGAGGAGCGCTGAGCCCCGCTGCGGCCCGGGCGGCCTTCGGTCCCTCGCTTTGCGCTGTGTTCCGCCTTGGTCTGCGGCATCTAGTGGGCGCCGGCGTGCGGGTAAGAAGGCGCTAGGGCGAGGGGTGTGCAGGAAGGGAACCCGGGGCGCCGCGGCCCTCGGATCCTCCGCGCCGCCTCTCGGGTCACGCTGGAACGCAGGCGGCAACCCGAGAGCGGAGGAGGGGCAGCTGCGAGCGCAGACGCTCGGCCTCGAGAAGGTTCCAGGGACCAGCGGCGGCGGCCCCTGGGTGGCCCAACCCCCACCTTAAGTCCCCTCCTGGGCACCTGGTCCCCCGGGGCGCACCCACCCGCCGGCCCGGCCCACGCTTCCGGGCACGTCCGCACACCCCCGCACCTGGCACGCGCACACGCTCACACGCGCACACATTCACGCTTGCAAGGGAGATTACTTGTCCCCCCGCAGGCGCTGGGAGGGGGACGGATGGAGGGGCGGGAGGGGGAGCAGGAAATGCCGTTAATTGGAGGAAATGCACACGAATTGCACGCCCGGCCTTTGATGTTCCCTCGGGCCGAGCCGGCCCCCCTCGACGCCCGCTCCAGGCCCCCCTCCTCCGGCCTCTCTTCCAGACGAGCTGTCCCGGGCCCGGCGCGCGCCCAGCAGAGCCGGGGAAGGGGTGGCGGTCCCGGCGTGGGGGGCGCAGCGGGCCAGGGAGCTCATTTTGTTTGTAACCAGCAGCTCGCTTGGAGGCCCGTTCTTTCCTCTCCCCCAGCCACCAGGCTGCCCGCCTCCTGGGTTCCCCCGGGGCTGCGAGGGCGCTGACCGCGCTGATGGTACGGAGGAAAGCGGCTTGTTAGCCTCATATGTGGAAATATGTATAAATATATTGTGTGTCCAAATGACATTCCGCTCATTCGCCCTCTCGCCCTCCCCCTTTCTTCTTCTTCTTCTTTTTTTTTTCCCCATCATCAGCAAATAAAGATTGGCCGAGAAGATTATAGAAAGCGTTTTCAGGCTGGCGCTGGTCTCTATTCCAGAGCCTTTGTGATGATATTGATGATGATGATGGTCAAGTGGACAGTTTGATTTTTGTGTTTGGAGCTAGTTATAAAGAATCAATATTATATCAAGGGGTAACTTTCGTGATAAAGGACTTTAACCACTCCGGCTATTCATCATAAGTCTGTAGCAAGCAGATAGGTCAAAAGAAATTATATTGCACTAAAGAGTGTGTCTTCTTATCTCTCCCATACCAGGGGAATAAGGGACGAGCCGGTCGATGCAGTAGCTGCTGTATACTTCTTGCAATTATCAATAGCTGATTTCGGCTTTTGAGGCCTGCATCTACTAATACAAGCTAATAATAATCGTTTAAGCATACCTATAGGCAAGGGACTCCAAATTTTAACTTGCAGCATTATTCGTATAATTATTTATGCGTGCTGAAATGCACCTCCCAAAGCCTACTGGCAGCGCAGATCCGCACAGTTCAATGAACACAAGAGAAGTACTTTTAACCTCGTTTGCATCCCTAAGTGTGGAGACCAGTGGATACGTGGTAGTTTCTCTGGACGCTACACAGAAAGCCCATGGAGCGTTAGAGGTGTCTGCCTGCACTGAAGCTAGCACAGCGTCCTGTAATTAACATACCAGGAAGGCTTCCGAGCATACAGACCGAGAGGGTTGTAGGCAGTAGGCACATGGCTCCTATCTATTAAAAATATTTAGACTTATTTATCTTAATAGCTTTGAAAGCCAAGGGGGTGACAGTGGGGATTGTATCAAGTGTGGGTTGGGCATTTAGTTATGTTTTGGTGTATTTAAGTGAAGTGTTTTGCTTTTATGGACGAAGTTATCTTCAAGTGGGTGAACAAGAAGCTTGGAAAAAGCGTTCTCTGAAAAAGCATAAATATAATTTAGGGGTATGTGTTTTCTAGCCACCCTCCCCCCCCCCCCCCAGGAAAGTAATAGAAAAGAAACATCTTTATAATTGGCACTTGACATGCTGTTTGGGTTGGGCTGTGGTAGACCAAGCACAGATTTCCTTTTGATGGAAACATTTATCATCATGATTGCTGTGGAGTGGCAGGTGGTGTTATCAATTACCTCTTCTTACCAATAATAATATTAGTATGGTAATATCTTTGCTCAAGTGAGAACCAATTAGCGGTCACTTGTCACAGCATTAAAGACTCAAAATCATGCTGGATTTAACCCTAAGGACCTAAAACAAAAGTTGGGGTGGGGGAGGGACCAGAGACAGAGAAGGCCACTGAGTAGAAGAAAGGAACTTTGATTTGAAAAACAGAATGAAAGGAGAGAGAAAATAAAGCCTTAATATTTGAATACGCTTTTGTATTAACCGCCTGGGGCTGGGGGGGATGCCAGGCGTTGTAAACAAAGTGTCAAATGCCCCTTATGGAAAACTGTCTTTTGTGGGGCGGGAACCAGGTAGCATCAATAAACTGTGACTGGATGTTAAAATTGGAACTAACTATTCAACCTCCCCTCGTCAGATCAATCTTGCAGATAAGCTGTTTTATCTGAATAAATCAGACAAATTAAATCAAACACCTAATTATATGTTTCACTAATGTAAAATATACAGTATTAATTTGTAAATAATATTATTAAGCAGGCAAAATAATAACGTGTCTCCTCTTAAAATGAAAACAACATTGAAAGAGGAAAGACAATTAACAAATTAGATTTAATTATAGGGAAGAAAAGCAACTTTTGTTTTTGCAACAGTATGTAGGTATTACAATATTTTAATAGACGATGGTCATGTGACAGGAACGTGTCTGTCCGGGTGGGTAAGCCAGGCTCCCCACCTTTGATGTAGGTTTAGGGGCATCTCTTTAATCTGCACACAGCCAGAGGATACAGCCGGCCTCTCATCTGTGAAAATATTCCGCTGACACGTTATCACTTCTCAATAAATCTTTTGTTGCGATTCAAACTTAAGACACACGCTTTCACTAAAACTTGCACTAAATAAACGATTAAAGAAAAGTTTTGATCTGAGTGGAGGGGGGACGCAGGTGAGTCAGGAAGTAGCCTGCCTTTTGTTTTGGACCTTTAAGCCTTTTTTTTAAATCGACTTTGTCTACCCAAGTCAATTTAAAAGGGGGGTGCATCATAGGATTTACTTCTCCGCACCACTTTAGGACCCGTTTCACAGTCTCCCTTTACTCTATTTTCTCAACGAAATCGCAGCGCAGCCCGCGCCGAGGGCACCTGGGACCTCCAGCTTCACCCAGATCGCCCTGACTTCGGCGCTGGCACCGCAGCCTCGGTGGGCAAGTCGCGTTTGTGCCCGGCTGCTTTCAGGGCTCCGCTGTGCCCACACAAGCACTGGCGACCAGGCGGCTTCACTCTCCATTTGCAAATCGCACCGCGACCTGTGCGACGACTGGGCAACCCTGGGGCTTGCTCCTAGCCGCTGTGGGGCCCGGGTCTCGGATGCGCCTCCCCTGGAGCGGCTTAGAAGATGCTCCCACGACTGCACCTCATCGAAAATGCAGAGAAGTCAACGAAATTAAACAGCCGTATTTGGAAGCCCCATGAAAACCTGGAGAAACAGTGCCGTTTGTAGAAGGAGGTGGAAGGGGAGGGGGCCGCGAGTGGGCCTGAAGCCACCAAGAGCGCTAAGAGCGCGCGGGGAAGTGGCCCAATGAGGAGTCGGCGCGCGGGGACTGGATGCGCGGCTGAGCCCGGCTCACACTTCCTACGAAAGGGTTCGGGGGCAGTGGGAACCTGGGTTCATTTCTTCTCCCCGAAGAGTATCGGTAAAAAAAAAAAAGAGAGAGAAAGAGAAAAAATTAACCATGGCAGAAAAGATAATGCACCTTTCAACAAGAGTCTGACCCACCGACGAAGGTTTTGCGCTTTTTCTTCTAGAAGTCATCACCCTCATTTCCTTCCCACTGCGGCTCCCCCAAATGCTTGTGCGTCCTGTAAATCCCACATGGAACTTTCATTCTCCACCACCCTGCCTCTCCCCACCCCCAAGTTCCTTTTCTTTCCTCCCCCCTCCACTACTCTTCGCCCCTCTTTTTCCAGGAAAATTCCTGCCCCCCCCCCGCTCACCCCAAGCCCAGCTGCAAACTTTTCAGCCCCCAGAGCCTCTGTACCGACCGGAGGAGCGAACCCGAATGCTCGCAGCCTTCGCCAAAGTTCAAAGCTTAATTGTTACATAAAGATGTCTCCCCCAATAATTTAACTGTAAAAGTGGGTTTTTTTCCCTAAAAAGGACTACCCTAGATTTCGAACACCTTTTATTATTGCTTTTTTTTTCTTTTCAAAGAAAGCCATCTAAATGAATATGCCCGCCACCAAAAGAACTAAACAAGCACAAACAAACCTTAAGGGAATTGGGGACGAGGGGAGTGGCGGTGGGGTGCCTGGAACCCTTCGCAGTCTTGGCTCCTAGGGCTGCGTTCTTTTCCTGCTCCTTTGCCCGAGCGAAGGCAGCCGAAAGCTGTTGCTTTGGGAAACTTACACAATTAGAGGCGGGCGGGAGGGAGCGGATGGGAAGAGGGAAGGTTCTAGAATGGAGAAGCGGCCCGAGGAGAGTCGGGCGAGCAGCGCCGGGGACCTGTGTCCATTCCGGTAAGTCCCCGGTCAGGCAGCGTCCCCGCCCCCGCGGGTCCGGCTTGTCACCACCCGCTGTCCTCCCAGCGAGCGACACTGGGGAAGCGCCGCGCGGCCCTCCGCGGAGAAGCTTCGTATCAAGCACGGAAACTTGCAAGGACAAAAATTTTTTAACTTAAAAAAATGTTCAAAAGCCATCCTGGGGCGAATGGTGTGTTGATCAGCGGCGGAGCAGCGGCGGGCAGGGGACTCCGGGCCCGGTGGCTGCCGCTCCTGGGACAAATGGGAGGCCAGTGCGCCGGGACCGTGGCGCGGGTGTGCGCGCCGGTGAGCGGGAGCGTGTGCACGGCCGGGGTGGAAGTGTGCGCGCGTGAGCGGGCGCAAGCCTGCGGGGCAGTGGGAGCGCGCGCGAGTGTGCGGGGCTGGCCGAGGACGCGCGGACCCCTCACCTGCCCCACGTCACCCTCCGCAAACCCTGGAGACGGCGGCCACCGCACTGCCGGCCGGGCCCGGCCCGGAACTGCCGTCCTCGGCCGCGTGCGGACCGCGGGCTTCCCGCACCTCCCTGCACGCGCGCCCGGAGCCCCTGGAACGCGCTCCGGGTCGGGGCCGGGCGGGGGCCGGGCGCGCGAGCGGCCTCCCCTCGGGCCCTCCCCCTCCCCCCTCCCCGCTTTCGGGCCGCCGGGTGGCGGGGCGGGGGCCCGAGGGGCGGGGAGACGGGGCGGGGGAGGAGCCGCGCGGCGGGCGCCGCTTCCGAACCGGAAAGTTGCTCGCCCAAGTCCGCGGCCGCCGCCCGCGCCTCCGCCTGCGCCTGGACGCACCGCGCGGTCCCGGGCCTCGGCCGGCCGCCCAGGAGCTCGCGGCCCGGGCAGGCGCCGGCCCCGGCCGAGGGCGCGCCGCGCCGGCAGGACGTCCGCGGAGGGGCACCTGAGGCGCGCGGGCGAGCGGGGCGCCGCCGTCCCCGCCTGCCACCGCGGGCGAAGGGGCGCTCCTCGGCCGGCGGCGGCGGCCACAGGAAGTGACCGGCACCGGCGCGGCCGGCGGGGACAGCGGCCAGACAAAGGAGGCGCGGGGCCGGAGCCCGCGCCGAGGCCCGCGCTCCGGGAGGGGCCCGAGTCAGCTGGCAGGGGGAGGGGAGGGCGCGCGAGGGGGGCGACAGAGCAGGGACACGCTATAAGAGGAGCTGCGGCGCGCGCGGCGGAGACGGCGCCTCAGAGTCGAGCAAAAGTTTGTTGCCTTCTCGCGTCAGGGAGGAGGGTCCCGGCGCCCGCCCCGCCGCCGCGCACACCCAGCCCGCGTCCGCGAGGCGCCCGCGACTTCGGCGACGACCAGCGGCGACGCGCGGCGGCCCCGAGTGCGCGGGCCCCGGAGCGCAGCGAGCCGCGATGTGAGGCACCGACGGGCCGGGTCGGGGCCGGACACCGCGCGTCCCGGAGCGCCCGCGTCCCGCGTCCCGCGGCGGCGGCGGCCGGAGCCCGGCGGGGCGCGCGCTAATTGCCGGCGCGCCCTCATTTGCATAGGCCCGGCGAGCGCTGGAGGCCGGCCAATCGGCGCGGCCCGCCGCGGAGGGCCATGCATTATTCACCAGCCTAATTGCGCAGCCCCATGCGCGGCCCTCGGCCCGCGCCCGCCCGGCCCCGCGCGCCTCCCCGGCCAGCCCCGTCCCGCCCCGCCGGCCGCGGCGCCCATGCCTCTGGCCGCAGCGCCGCCCGCGCGCACTGAGCAGCATGTCGCGGCGCAAGCAGGCCAAGCCCCAGCACCTCCGCGCGGACGAGGAGCGGCCGCCTCCCGACGCGCCCCCGGAACACGGTGAGGACGCCTCGGGGCCGGGCGGGCCGGGGGGCGGGCGCGCGTGGGGCGGTGGCGGAAGGCGCGCCGGGGCCCGGGCCGCTCTCCGCGGACCGCGCCGCCGGCCCGGCGGCCCCCGACTTGCGGGCGCGGGAAACTTGGCTCGTCGCCGCCTGGACTTGGAGCTGCGTGAGGGAGAACACCGCGGCCCCGGCGGGCCTGGCGGGGACTGGGGCGGGGGTGGGGGGCTGCCGCGGGTCGGGCCCCTTCCTCCGCGCAGTCCCCGGCCTCTGGCGGCGCCCCGGGCCGCCCCCCACTCCCCCTGCGGCCGCGCGCCCAGGCGGGAGGTCGGCTCCGCCGCTGTGCGACCCTTGGGGAGCCTCCGGCCGGAGGCGGCGGGGCGGGCAGGGGCCGCGGGCCGCCCCGGGTCCCCGGAGCCGCCGGCTTTGTCTCTCCGCGTGGCCCCGACGCCCGGCTGCCCCCCGGTCAGCGCTCTGCGGACTCCGCGCGGCGGCCCGGGTGGCCTCGCCGCCGCGGCCCTCTGCCCCCGGGGCCTGCGCTTCCCGGGCCGCCGCCGAGCCCGCGTCCGCGTTCTCCTGCCCTTCGGCCTGTCTCGGGCGGTCCGGGGTCCACGGCGTGAGGCTCGGCGCTGGGCTGCGGGCGGCGCAGAGAGCGGGGCTGCTGTCGAGCGGATCCTCGCGTCCCGCACGGTCCGGGGCACTGGGAGGCCCTGGCGGCTCCGTGCTCGGAAAAGGAGCGGCGGGAGGCGCCTCCCGGCAAGTTAGAGGCTTCCGGGGGGTTTGACTTATTGGAGCCGAACTTTATAATGTCGCCGTCAGGTCAGAACATCTGTCATTCGGGCAGAGGCGCGAGCCCCCCGCCGCCCGGCGCCCACCGCCCAGCTTGCGGCGGGCCCGCGCGGGGGCCGGGGTCCCCTGAGTGCTGGGGAGGAGGCACTAGGGTCGGCCGCGGCCCGACAGCCGGCGACCCCGAGCCTGCTCGGCGCAAACATAAGATAATTTGTTCTTCAAAAACAGCAAAGCAAGCAAGCACATCGGCTGGCCAGCTACTTCGATTAAGCTGTTGTAAATTGTAAATAGTGCAGGCGTGTTTGCCAGGATTTTTGCTATGGAAATGAGATTGCAGAAATAAAAGCAGTTGGAGAGTTTATCACACAGTGTTGTAAAGTTTGACAAAGCAGGTAGACGTCCCTTTCGGACTGGAGAAAGGGAGAAAGTGCTATCAGACGCTTGGGGAATTAATGAATTAAATAAAACTATTAAACTAGTTTGGGGCTTTGTGTTGCCCCGGCGTTAGGGGAGTCTTATCTGTGTAGCCAAGTCACCCAAGATTAGAACAGGAGATATGCTAAAAAGAAACGCTTGCATATGGTGGGTAGATTAAGGACAAAGAATCTTTTTGTCATGGAAATGGTTTTTTGGGGGTTTTGTTTACTTCATCACATAGAATTTCTCACACTTGGTTTGTCTTGTATTGCCTTCAATGACTACATGATCAAATGAATGGATTTATTTCTGCCGAATGAGAAAGACAGTCTTTCCTTCAAAAGAACTACATTGCATCCCAGTGAGGAATTTTAAAGCTTTATTATTGTGGCTCCTGAATAGCTTAAAATCGGCTTTCACAGCAGCCCCAAAATGCAACAATGTAAATACTTCTCAGCTTTGTGAGGTCGTTATCAAAATGTGCGATGTCTCCTTTTATTAAAGCATATTTTAATTAATAGAGTAAAAGCCCTTGCATTTAGCAATTAACAAGCAGAGGCGCTGCTATTCATTTTTAATTTCACTTCAGAAATGTGAGCGGGTGAACTTAAGAGTGTAAACGTGCTGACGGATGTAGCCTATATTTGAAAACCTAAGATGGGGGAAATTACGTACAAGTTCTATTTTGAATTCCCCAGGTTGTTACTCTAATTTATTTAGGGATGAAACCTATTTAGATTCCCTACCCGGGGTGAGATTAAAGTTTTTTTGTCAAGCCGGTGTTTTTACGGCCGTTGTGAGTTGTACTCGAGATATTGCCGCAATTCCTCAGCATATTTTGCAACAGGCCAAAAATAGCCGTCTGGGCTGGGGGCGGGGGCGGGGGGCAGAGCGGCCTTGGAGACATTTGTTTCTAGGCTCGTTTTGAGGATAGTTTAGGCAAACTATTAAACGTGGTTCTTTTTCATTTAATTATTCTGAAGCAGATTGTTCACGGGGCATGAAGATGCCCTGTTCTCTGCCAAGTGGAGGAGTGCCCCTGCAGCTACGGACTGCTCTGTGTGCGACCATCATTTCTGGGATAACCAAGTGAAGTATTGTTTTTAAAGATAAATGGTTGTGAAAACTAAATTACTCCAACATGAATCAGCTCTCCTCAACATTTTAATTCTGTTAAATGCAATGGAAAATAAACCTTGAGCCATGCATGAAGTTATAAGTGAGCTAAGTTAGTTTACAGTAGGTGTTTTAGAAACGAAGTAAATAATCCCTTTGGACCCCTTTGGACCGTGACATAGTAATTAAAGCAAGAGGTCCATCCAAATGCAGTAAAATGGAAAGCTATTGATAGTATCATTAAGAATAAATTTTATATACAGAATATATCTAGTATGACGGGGAGTGGGGGGTGGGCAGAGATGCCCAGCCATGTTGACTTACAGTAAAAAGAGACTGTATTTCTTAAAAAGAACTATAACCAAGATCTTCCAGGCTTTGGTTTCTAGGCAAGCAATGAGAAGATACGTATCCAAAAATAGCTTTCAGTGCTATCCAAAGCTTATTGCTGCAGGAATAAAATATGACTTACCTGGAATGAGAAAAGTAATGATTTATGTAAAGTTCTAAAGTTTATCCTTTAGTAAAGATTTATTTTAATGGTTATTGAGACTTATATTCCCAATAAAAGCTCGCATTTAAAATTACTTACTTGCAAATGATTTCATTCATATTTCTGAAAATTTGGAAAGAAATGTGAAGCAGCTTTGGAATTCAGAGAAATTTATGCCACCAAAAATGAAATCCTTTGAGTAAGCTGAATATTTTTGTTCTCAGAAAAAAATTGAACTTCCAGTAGCAGTACAGCACTTATATCCTTTAAGAACTTTAAAAGGTATAATATTGCCATACTTTGTGGTAAAACTTATAGCATAATAAAGCTGTATTTTGCTTTCACTAGAAAGGAAGAACAAAAAGATATTATAATTCAAAACAATTTTACCATTCCGTATTTTGTTTACTTGTTAGCACTGATTGCCTCAGAGTGTTTTTATTTTCGGCCAACTTAGTCATGTGGCTATCTTAAAAATCCGTTTTAAATGTGGTGAATATATGATTTAAGGAGTTACTAGTGGGATTCAGACTGCGTTTCAATGAAGGAAAAGAAGGCTGCCAGTCCCCAGTGTAAAACTCGTTTTTTCTTTTATCTGCCTGTGCAGGTTTTGTCTTCAGTGCTCCCCTACCACAGACACATGCATTTCCAGTCCAGCATACCAAAAGGAAACAATACAGAAGCCACTTTCTAACAGTTGTAGGCTGATTTTCTTTGAAACATGAAAGGTGTAAAGTAGGTAACCAGGAGAGCAAGGAAAAGAAGAATTTGCAAACATTATTTTAAAAATAGCATTTAAAAACCTGAACCCACTGAAAAATGTATCATTTGGTGATCAACCAAAAAAAATGCCAATTAATTTCCACCTTACAGAGGAGAGCTAATCTTGTGACAGAGGGAGTTTTTCTGTGCAGTACATTTTCAACTTCCACAACATATGCATAATCAAATATTTTTTGGTATTTTCAGAGCCAGAAAAAGAAAAAGGTATGGTGTAACAGCAGGAATTACTTAGCAAGCTGATTATTTGTTGTATACAAGATGATGGGAAAAGCAGGCAAAAGTGGGTCAGGTTTCATTTTCAACTGCTCTGGAGAAGCTTTTCCATTCATCTCAAGGTGGCCAGAGGAACATGTTCTTTTGGGGGGAGGGGGTTTCTGTTCTCTGTGCTGCGTGTCGGTGGGAGTTTTACGTTCCTAATGTAAGCATTGACGCTGGCTTTCATTTAAGTAAAATAAAAAGATTTTTACTGCTCAAGAGGTTATGCACCATCTTTTAATGCTGCAAAATAGTTTTTTACATTACAGTACAATGGCTAGGTTTCTTCTTCTTGTTAGTATATAGTATTTTTTTGGTTTCTTGACTAGTTGCCAGAATAAGACAAACACATCTTAGGCAGTCTCGTTAAGAGATGAGTTAATTCTACCAGTGGTGGAGCAGGTTTGTGGTTACAGGAATGTTAATCACGCTTTATATAAAAGTGAACACCAATAAAATCTCTGTAAAAATTAAATGCCTTTATATTACTTTAAATAAATTTTCTTTTGAAAACCCCATACTTCATCTTTCTCTGGTAATTTCAGCACACTTATTTAAAATGCCGTTGACTGTCAGGGAATTTCCAAGGAAAGAAAGAATGCAAGTCATGTTACAGAAAGTGTAAAATATCAACCGTAATAGTAAAGTAACGTAATGGTGGTATTTATATGAGAGGTTAAAGTTGATTTGTTTGTTCATGAAAGGAAGAACTTCTTGAGGCTGGGAAAAGTGTCCAGCCAGAGAGAGCCCTGCACCCGCCTGGCGTCTCAGTATTTTACTCTGTGGGCCTGTTTTTCCCAGTCGCCCCCAGATTAGTTATGCTTACTATTTAAGACTCCCACCCCTTTGCCCTTTCTGAAAGCATCAGTGAGCAGCGGACTACAGAAAGGCTTTTTGTGTGGTGCCTGGGAAAGGTGGGTTTGCACAGTGCTGCGCAGCTTCCACTGGGTTCTCCCCGAAGGTGGGTAGTTAGAAGTGCTTTGACAAGGCTTGCTGATTTAACCTTTGCCTGCTTTGCCCTGCCAGGGGTGGCCACTAGATGTCAAGCTCATAATACAATTAGTACATCTGCGCGGCTGACCCTGGCAGCGGCTCACCACGGTTCTGTGAAGTGTTAACACTGAATCTGAGTGTTAACTAGAGAGGCCTGAGTTTGCTCCTTGCGGCACAGCTTATCCAATGCCCATCTCGTTCAGCACAAGTGTTTATAGTTCTTAAGGGAAAAAAAAAAAAGGTTTTCTTTTGTGTCGCTATTACATCTTGAACTGCTGGATTAACCCTGCAGGTGCCGCGCTGCGTTGTCTTAATTCATCGCCATTCCTGGTCCTTATTTCGAGAGTGACCTCTTAGCGGCATTACTTGATAATTCTCTTGTCGGATCTGCACACTCACAAGTCGCTGGCTTCAGCAAGTGGCAGCCATGGTTTGTCCAGCCTGATTTTTTGCATGTGTGAACTTCCCTTTTGGACATGGAGCAGTGCGGGCGAGTGACGACAAATGGTGGAAATGATTTAATAACCTCCCCGCAGGGCGCAGGTGATCTGGCTGTGACAGTTGGTCGGATTCTTACTCCCAGAAACAATCTTATTTCTGCTCCACTCGTGCAGTGGAGACCTGGGTTTTCACAAGCTGGGTTCTTGGGCTTATTTACTTTTATGCGGAGTGGATTTGAAAAATGACCTGTTTGCAGAGCTCAGTGCTTGATTGTTGTGTAGGAATGTCACGAAATAGCGCATTTCATTCCACATGTCACATTTATGGCAGCATGTTCGCTTGTGTCTAAATCCTCACCATCTTAACCAAAAATGGGTTTGCAAAAACCTTGTTTACACACCTCACCAGATTTGGGATTGAAAATGTTAATTCCGACTGACCTATCTCAGGTATGTATGTTTTTCCTTAGGCACAGACAGTGGTCTGTGTGTATGCATTGTAAGTGTGCTTATAGCACAGCATTGCAATGGAAGCATTTTTGTGCGACCTTGAGAGGCAACAAACTTCCTATTATTTGATACACCAGGAGGGCAGATAGTCCAAACAAGTCCTGGATGTTGTAGCTGCCCCCTCTGCATATGCAGACAAAGGAAACAGTGTTTCCCCTCCTTGGTGCTTCAGGCCCAGATGAAAATCTGCAAATGTTTTAGACAGAAGACAGTTGGTGACTCCCACAGGTGGTTGTTACTTAACAAATTTGAGATTTGGGCCACTGAATCAATGAAACTAAGAGTGCCAGGGCAGTGCTGGCGTTTAACATAGCAAGAGTGCCCTCCACCGTTCAGCTTCATAGTAACAAGCTTTTGAGGTCTATGAAAAAGGACAGAAAATTTTTCTATTGCGTCTGGAATTTCTTCTACATTGTTAAACACAGTAGGGGTCTCTATTTGTCTCCTCCTGTTTCACAGCTTGGGCTCAGTATGTGATAATTCATCTTTCTTTATGGGATTCAAAGCTATCATAAGGAGTTAAAAAGAATTAATTTGCAAGAAAATAAGTGTCTCCTAACAATTTAGAAAAACTTGAAAAATGCCTGTAGATTTTTAAGGGATGGTAAAGCCAAAGTGACAAGTACATTCTCCTGGCATCCACATGGCATTTTAAAGTTACTAATTAGAGTAGATAAGTTAACGTCCTTATTCCTTTATTCACCAAATTTTGCTTCTCCTTTTATTAGTTTTAATGAATAAAAAATATGTATTAAAAATGCAGTGGATAAAGGTGAGCTTCTCAGGTTGCTAAAGGCACTGTACTCCTGAAAAGAGAAAAATAAAAAGAGCCTTGCTAAGAATCGTAGTTACATTTTTAAAAACACAATATGTCTCAATTTTTAAATATATATTATAGCAATGTTTTACACTAATGGCTTTTTTTTTTTTTTTAAGAGAGAGAGGGAGGAAGGGAAGGAAAGACAGAGAGAAGGAAGGAAGGGAGGAAGAAAGGGAAACATCTTTTAAACATTTTCTTGTTTTATTGTATTTTGTTTGTTTTTTACATGGGCTGGGGCCGGGAATCGAACCGAGGTCCTCCGGCATGGCAGGCAAGCACTTTGCCCGCTAAGCCACCGCGGCCCGCCCCACACTAATGGCTTTTAAAAGATCATCGTGATTATAAAAATTGTGCCTATCACCTGACACGTTCTTTAGAACATAAATATGCTTTTGTAGAAAATGAAAACAAATGATACATATTCCACTTGTATAAAGATGTGATTTTACAAACGACATGGTAAGACCAAAATTCTCCAGCATATTTTCTCAATGAACAGATTGCTGTCTGCCACAACTGGAGACATGTTTTACCAGTCAGCCATTTTCATGCAGAACTTGAAATACCTTTAATAAAGACCAAACCACGAATTAATCGCTGCCGAGAGAATGGAGAAACTGTTTTGGGGGGTGGTGGTGGGGGGCCGGGGAGTACCTCCTTTCACATTGAGAGTTGAACCTAAGAATAGGAATATTTTTGTTTAATATTGTAGGTGCGTTTTGTCAGTGAGAAGAAAAAATAGAGTGTATTTTTTTAACTTTCATCTTAAAAGAGCTGTAAGAAAAATTTATATACATTTCTTCTCTTGAACTGAACTGAAATAATTCTGTTTTCGCCTCTATTCTCTTTTCTCCTGCCGACTGCATTCTGTAAGGTAGCCGTGATATTAAGAATAGATGAGCTACTTGAAGCCATGGGTGTGAGTGTGTAATTGACATTAGCAAAGTGGAATTATCCCCGGAACATCTCCCTGTTACCTTCCTCACATTTGTACAAAGCCAGTATAAGCAAATACGTGTGTCACCTTTTTAAAGTACCCTTGACCAGATATTCCTACTAAGAAAGGTGGAGTGTTGGCCATATCTCACTGCTTGGTGAGTGGGTTGGCATTCTTCATTTGTTCTCAGGTAACCCTTAGGTACTATACATTTCTGCTTACTCCCCTGCTTGCTTCCAGTTTCATATCTCTTAGTTGTTGGAAGAGTCAGTATGCAAAAAATTACTTTGACATTAATGATGATTTCATAATGCTTGTTTTTTAATTCCCCCCTTAAGAAAGAGAGAAAGAAAATGAAGTCTACACTGGAAATGAAGTCCTCATCCTTGTTTCGGCTGTTCCCGTGCCTCACTGACACGGCTTTACACTGCAACAGAAATTTTAAGCCATAATAACTAAGAGATGCAGTAACTTCCATTTTTAGAACATACAGACCAGTTCATAATGGAGATTTAATTAAAAGTTGGTTAAGTACATCTGAATCTGGCATATTGGCTTAAAATGAAAGCATTAAAGTTTACATCAAGTGGCCAGCAGCTGATCATACAGGTTTTCTTATTACAGACTGCATTAAATATGTATGCATATGTATATATGTACTGGCAGGTTGCACACTCATACACTGTAATATGTATATATGTACTGGCAGGTTGCACACTCATACACTGTAATATGTATATATGTAATATGTATATATGTACATACACTGTAATATGTACATATGTATTGGCAGGTTGCACACTCATACACTTATATGTGCACGTGTACTGGAGGTTGCATACTCATATACTTTAATATGTATATGTGTACTGGCAGGTTGCACACTCATACACTCTAATATGCACTTAGTTGTAATGAGAGGAGCCACAAAAGCGATTTACAGCAATTTGTTTCTCATGGTCTTTTCTGAATGTATCAGGAGTCATTTTCACACTGCAGTTCAGCAAAATATCTTGCTATCTCTAAAACCTGCCTTTCCCTGGTAAAAATATGCTGTTTCCTACCAGTCAATTCAGTTGAAGTGTTTATTATTGTTTAATAACATTCTTGAAATATGCAAACAAAATCTCAATTCCATATGTAAAATACTAGCTTTTTAATTCATGTTCATTGTTTTTAAGGTTAATTAATGAAGTTTGTGCCTATATATAACTTTTATGGAATGCTAATCACATCCACATTTTGATAGTGAAACAGTAATTGCTTGAGCATGTGGGAATTTAAGTGATAATGCTATTGATATTTTATACAACCCCCCCAAATTAAATTAATGTAATAAGTTAAATTGTTTGCCCAAGATATTCCAGCTGAACTGTACTGAAATTTCTGTCACTAATTGTAGTTTTCAAATATTTTTTAGTCAAAATGTCTATAAAGCTTTGCCTCTAAAATCCAACAGTTTTCTGTTTTGTTAGGTTCATTAACAGGCCCAAATGTCCAAAATGCCATCTTTGAATTTAAAGTGCTCTCCTTCTTCAGTTTTGAACATTTTTATTTGACAGGAATATTTTCATTATAATTAGGAAATTTGTCATTGATAATTGCATTAAATAAAACAACTTTTATTATTTGGCACAAAATGCTTAAATATCCTATGCACCACTTCCTAAATTGAGAAACAGTTGTAGTCTAGCAAACCGACCAATGGGAAAAATGAAATTATCCATGGGAAACATTTTTCAAACTTCCATTGAATTTGGAAGTGAACCCTAAAAATACTTAACACTTGAAAAACTACTGGGACTATAAAAATTGAAATCTAAGTGAAGGAGAGATTTGTGAAGGCTGCTTAAGACCTAGAGTCAGGCACAGTGCTAAATAGAAGCTGCATTTCCCTGTTTCACATGCCCTTGTTTTTTACAAAGAAAACTTGGGAACTGTGCTTTTGTAAGTATATGATGTATTTATAATTTTGTCAGTTAATTCTTCCACAGCTGTTGCTATAAATGTGTTTTATATGATCCAGAATCAACCTGATTCCTAGGCATTTTTTTTAATGAGCCATCCCTAATATATAGCCCATGTAAAGAAATTGTATTCTTTTAATAAAGTATAAACAGTTTGTATAAAATTTGTATACTGTATGATATTTTGCTTATACTCTTAATTTAACCTTTCATCTCCTCTAAGGAGTTAAGGTAAAAAAATATTTCAAGAAATCAGCACTATTCCATTTCTTTGGGGGATTTTCCTTTTTTTAAAAAAAAAATTTAGATTATATATAGAAGTTTTCTAAAATAGTTTTAGAATTTTGGAAAACAACTCTTTAAAGAATTTTTTTACTTGTCTATTTTATTTTAAAATAAAATGTCTATTTTATTGTGTGTATATGGCTAAGATGTAGTGTGACAGTGATTCCAGTTTGATCTCTTAATACGTTATGAACTCTTTTTCTTTTGAATGGCCACTTAGATTTTTTTTTTTCCATATGGGTCTGCAGAAGAAGTTTCTACTGCTTTAAAGAAATTTAAAGTAGAAAATCTTTTCATCTTGTGATAATTATTAAAATTCACGAGTAGAATTCCAGTTAGCCTTTATTTCTTCTCAATCATTAGGAAATTATTTACCTGAAGATTTTAGGCTTCTATTTTTTTTCTGACCCATAACCTTATCAGGTTTAAAATTGATTTTGCGAACAGTGAACAGTCAAGAACTCTGGGTTTTTGTTTTGTTGGTGTGCCTATCTGTAGTATAAATCAGCTGTGATTTTGCTCCCAGCTAAGCTCAACCTCATTTCAGAGGTCTCTTCCCCTCGCCCCACACAGTAACGAGACTTCTTACAGTCTGACCTTCGGCCCTGAATTTAGTTTACAAGGCTAGCAGGCCTTTATGGGCCCAAGCTCTGACTTCTCTTCCCCTTCACAGGGTTTAGCCAGTTAAGAAAATGCTAATTGAACACTGCTAATAATCTTTTAAAGCCATGTTTAAATTACCTGGAAATAATGACCTCGTGTGGAGAAGCAGGCCAGCCTCAAAAACATATTTTTATATTCTGTAGTCTCAGTAGAGGGACTTTTGTTTTTATAAGGATATGTATTTTTTAATCAGGTTTTTCCTACTGAAATCAGTACTGATTTAAAGGAAAGAAGAAGGAAAAATTTGGAGAGGTTTTGACAAATCCATTCTTGAAGTTATACTAGTAAATTATTTCCTTGGGCACAAAACTTGAAGGTGTTTTGTTCTCACACTCAGCTGTGCGTGTTTTAACAAAGGCCTGATCTGCAGCTGCCATTCCTCGCCCTGGGCTGGTTGTGGCCGTCACTCCACCTGGCAGCTGACAGAAAGCGGTTCCGAGTCAATAACGCCCAGGCCAGCACGTGGGACCTGGTCCTGACTGGGCAGAACGGGTCATCCTAACGTCGAATCAGGGTGAAAACCTACCCGGTGTTGACGCCTCGCTCCCATAGAGCTATTTATGTGATCAGGTGTGAATTAGAGCCGTTCATTAAACGTGGTTGTTATTCGGCACAAGAGGGTAACGGAGTCAGGAAGTAGTTGCCTACAACAGTAATTAAACATGTGTAACCAATTAGTGGGTTTCCCACCATGGCACAAGCATATAATTTGCCAAGTCTTTCTATGAGAATAGATGAAAATAGGTACAAAAAGTGTCTGACTACAACATTCTCATATTAAACATGTCAACATAAATGAACTTTAAATATATAATTTCTGGTTTGTTAACAAACCACTGAACTCTATTGGCCAAGAACAGTAATGTGTAATTTCAGTTCACTTTGCCAAGAAATATTACATCTGACAGAGCCAATTAATTGCATTAAGCATTATTAATTTTAAGCCTCGAGTATATTGGTTTTCATTTTGCACATCATGAAATGCAGGCGCCTACCATGTCTGTAAGCAAGTAACACAGGAAGAGGCCAGGCGCCGGGATGGGTTTGTTCCCACGCCAGGTGATTGTTGTTCAGAGGCAAGATGCGGGAGACGCTGATATTTTCTTTGTTACCTTTTACGAACGAGAGTATTTAGCCTAAATTTCCTATATAAAGTCAATGCGTCTCGTTTTGAAAGGCTGTATAGAATTCCGTTCAACGCATGGCGTCTGGGCGCAGTGTGAAGACAATAAATCCAGGTAGCACGGGCCACACGTGAGAGGCCCCGCCCCTCTGTCAGGTGCCGATGCGAGCTGGAAAGGTTACAGATTAGCTTAGCAATGTTAAGTGAACTGGCAAAGGCATCTCTAATTTTGCTGGAAATGAGGAAGCCTGATGGTAAAGGGGAATCCTAATGAGCCCGTCGAAAGCTGGCTTTGTACCCAACAGACAAGGTAGCTGCAGATTGTATGAAAATATTGGAAATCAATGGCTTGTATGGAATTTCATTAAGAAGCAGTATCCACAATTGATAGAGCCTCATAATTTGATGGATTGTGCTAAGAAAATGATTAGCTAGCTAGAAGGAGCCATAGGATACACACGCTGGGACGTCAGAAATGTTGAAGAGGGGTAATTTGTACAAAATAAAAAGTATTGATTTTACCTAGGCGCAGAATTTTAGAGTGGGGGGCGGGCTGTCTGGCGAGCCCCTGGCTGACAGACTCTTTTGATTTCCTAGCCGTCGCCGGGGAAGGCGCCCAGGACGCTGACAGCGGCAACGAGAGCAGGAGCGGAAGCGAAGACACGAGCGTGTGCGGGCAGTGCTGCGCCGAGTTCTTCAAGTGGACGGACCTCCTGGAGCACAAGCGGAGCTGCACCCAGGACCCGCCGGTGCTCATCGTGAAGGAAGATGGAGCGGCGCCGCCCTCCGAGGACTTTGCGGAGCCTTCCCCCGCCAGCTCTCCCAGCGAGCGGGCCGAGAGCGAGGTGGCCGAGGAGGCGAGCACAGCCGAGGGCGGCGAGGGCGGCGTGCTGAAGGCGGCGGCCAAGGCGGAGGAGCCCATGGAGGTGGAGGCCCCCGGGGACAAGGGCTTCCCCGGGCCCGGCGCCGTGGCGGGCGCGCAGCCACCCCTGGCCCCAGGCCCTGAGCCGCCGGCCACCGGGTACCCCCTGCCCAGCACCAACGTGACCCTGGAGACGCTGCTCAGCACCAAGGTGGCCGTGGCGCAGTTCTCGCAGAGCGCGCGCGCGGCGGGGGGTGCGGGGCCAGGGGGCGCGGTGGCCGCGGTGGCCGTGCCCATGATCCTGGAGCAGCTCATGGCGCTGCAGCAGCAGCAGATCCACCAGCTGCAGCTCATCGAGCAGATCCGCAGCCAGGTGGCCCTGATGAGCCGCCAGCCACTGCGGCCCACGTTGAACCCCGCGGGCGCCCCGGGCGCGCCCCCCGTGCCGCCCCCGGCCTTCGGCACCCTGCAGCTGCCCTCCGGGGCTCCACCTGCACCCGCGTCCGCCGCGGGCGCCCCGCCGGCCTTCGAGGGCACGCCGCTGCCCTCTCAGTCCCCGGCCGGCCCCAGCGCCCCGAGCGCACCCAGCGGCGGCCCTGCCACCCCGGCCGAGCCCGGCGCACCCTCGGCCTCCAGCGCGGCGCCCGCCCCGCCAGCTCCCTCCTGCGCGGCCGCGGGGCCCTCGGCCCTGGGCGGCGCCTCCCAGCCGCAGGGTGCCCCGACGCCCCCTGGCCTGGCGCCCGGGGCCCTCCTCGCCTCGACTGGCAGCCTGCCAAGCCCGCTTCTACCTCAGAGCTCGGCGAGCAGCGTCATCTTCCCCAACCCGCTGGTGAGCATCGCTGCCACGGCCAATGCGCTGGACCCGCTGTCCGCCCTCATGAAGCACCGCAAGGGCAAGCCCCCCAACGTGGCCGTGTTTGAGCCCAAGGCCAGCTCCGAGGACCCCTTTTTCAAGCATAAGTGTAGGTTCTGTGCTAAGGTCTTTGGCAGCGACAGCGCGCTGCAGATCCACCTGCGCTCGCATACAGGGGAGCGGCCTTTCAAGTGCAACGTTTGTGGGAACCGCTTCTCCACCAAGGGAAACCTCAAAGTCCATTTCCAGAGGCATAAGGAGAAGTACCCCCACATCCAGATGAACCCGTACCCTGTTCCGGAATACCTCGACAACGTCCCCACTTGCTCGGGAATCCCCTACGGGATGTCTCTGCCTCCAGAGAAGCCGGTGACCACCTGGCTGGACAGCAAGCCCGTGCTGCCCACGGTCCCCACGTCCATCGGGCTGCAGCTGCCCCCCTCCATGCCCGGCATGGGCAGCTTGGCTGACTCTCCCAGCATCACACCGGTGGGCCGCTCCCCGCAGAGACCCTCCCCTGCCTCCAGCGAGTGCACATCCTTGTCACCTGGCCTCAGCCACCCCGAATCCGGAGGCACGGTGACTGCAGGATCCCCCCAACCAGTTCTCGCCGGGGCTTCACTGACTAAGGTCGAGCCCACCAGCCTGCCTCCCACCAGCACAAGGGCAGGGGACATTCCCGCCAGCGGGCAGGTCACGGCTGCGTCCACACCACTGGCCACCACAGTCACCGACAGCGTCACCATTAGCCTCTCCAACCCAGTTCCCCCGGCCATCTCTGACCAGTTCAAGGCAAAATTCCCCTTCGGTGGTCTGCTGGACTCCATGCAGACATCAGAAACCTCAAAACTGCAGCAACTGGTGGAGAACATCGATAAGAAAATGACAGATCCCAATCAGTGCGTCATTTGCCACCGGGTGCTGAGCTGCCAGAGCGCCCTGAAGATGCACTACAGGACGCACACCGGAGAAAGGCCGTTCAAGTGCAAGATCTGCGGGCGCGCCTTCACCACAAAAGGCAACCTCAAGACGCATTTCGGAGTTCACCGAGCAAAGCCGCCACTCAGGGTGCAGCACTCCTGTCCCATCTGTCAAAAGAAGTTCACCAATGCCGTGGTCCTCCAGCAGCACATCCGCATGCACATGGGGGGGCAGATTCCCAACACGCCACTGCCTGAGGGTCTCCAGGACTCCATGGACTCAGAGCTGCCCTACGACGACAAGAGCGCGGAGGCCCTGAGCAGCTACGAGGACGACATGGACGAGAACTCCCTGGAGGAGGACCCGGAGCTCAAGGACACACCCAGCGACGTGCCCAAGCCGCTCCTGGCCTACGCGGGGTCCTGCCCGCCGTCGCCCCCCTCGGTCATCTCCAGCATCGCCGCCCTCGAGAACCAGATGAAGATGATGGACTCGGTCATGAACTGCCCGCCGCTGACCAGCCTCAAGTCCGTGGAAAACGGGTCTGGGGGCAGCGACCAGCTGAGCAGCGACTCTTTGTCGGCCGTGGGCGACCTGGAGAGCCGGAGTGCGGGCAGTCCGGCCTCGTCCGAGTCCTCGTCCTCCATGCAGGCCCTGTCCCCGCTGAACAGCAACGGCGATGGCTTCCCATGCAGGTCTCCCGGCCTGGGCGCACCAGAGGAAGCGCAGGAAATGCCCCTAAAGACAGAGAAGCCCGACAGCCCAGCCCCCGCCCCTGAGAACGGAGGTGCCCTGGACCTGACGGCCGCCAACCCTGGCCGGCCCGTCAAGGAGGAAACCCCCTTTAGCCTGCTGTTCCTGAACAGAGAGCGCGGTAAGTTTAAAAGCACTGTTTGTAATATCTGTGGCAAGGCTTTTGCTTGTAAGAGTGCATTGGAAATTCACTACCGCAGCCATACTAAAGAACGTCCGTTTGCCTGTACCATCTGCAGTCGCGGGTGTTCCACTATGGGTAATTTAAAACAACACTTACTGACGCACAAATTGAAAGAGCTTCCTTCTCAGTTATTTGAACCCAACTTTGCTCTAGGTCCCAGCCAAAGCACTCCTAGCCTGCTCGCCGGCGCCACACCCACCGTGGTCAAAATGGAAGTGAACGGCCACGGCAAGCCAGCGCCGCTGGGTGAGGGCCCCCTGCTCCCCACTGGCCTCCAGGTCCCCGCTGGGCCCCAGACTGCGCTGACCCCTGGCATCACCCCCCTGCTGGCCCCCCCGCCGCGCCGCACCCCCAAGCAGCACAACTGTCAGTCGTGCGGGAAGACCTTCTCCTCAGCGAGTGCGCTGCAGATTCACGAGCGCACGCACACAGGCGAAAAGCCATTCGGTTGCACAATCTGTGGCAGAGCCTTTACCACCAAGGGGAACCTCAAGGTAAGAGGAGAGCGTCTCGAGTCTGAAACTGCGCCGTGAGGAGACGGGCTCCCAGCAGGCACCCCCTAGGCCCCCCAGGCAGTGGTCTTGCCAGGAGCAGTAAGGAATGGAGGGATGAGCCGAGCATTGCCTCGAGGCACATTGCCGAGGATGTGCCAGGAGTGCATGTGTGCACGTGTCCAGTGGCACACGTGGTGAGCAGGCCGAGCTCGGGTCTGCTGTGGCCGCAGCCGTCGCCTGCTGCCATTGGGTGGTGGTCACAGGACACGCTCCGCGCCCAGAGCTTGCCTGGACCTTGTGAAATGCCGATGCAGAGCCCACACGGCCTTGAAGGCATGCACGTCACACACCATGTCACAGGCCGGAGGCCACGCCCTGGCAGGGTTTGCTGAGCAGTTTCTAAGGACGATGGTGTCGCTTTGTCCACATGGCTGCCGAGGCAGGCCTGGGGGCGAGGAAGCATTAGCTTAGAGGCGACTTCACAAGTTTCCCAGCAGAGACAGGAGCGACAGTCAGAAAGAAACACCACGTTGTGTTTCTGTCTGAAGGTTCTCCTTTGCTGGTGGAGCAGGGGGGAACGGTGCAGGATGCCCTCGCTCAGACCGGCGTTTGCACGCTCAGTTTGGTGCCCCCCGTCCACCCTGGTCACACCCATTTGCACATACAGCCGGTTTGGGTGGCAGTGGCTTCTTCAGGGGTGCTGAAAGGTCAAAAACTTGTTTCTATATTTTGGATGTTCCTCCATAAGAAAAAGCCAGTCGAGGACAGCTGACCACAGGTGTCCACGGGACGTTGTGGAGTGGTTCCTTCTTGTCTGAAAGGTGCACACGTGGAGGGCACGTGGAAAGGCCAGCAGTGCTGGGGGCAGCAGGGGCGTCCGGTCTGAGTTTGTCTCTTGCCGCCCTTGGGGGTTTCATGTTTCAGAGACAGTGGTCAGGTGTGTCAACTGAAAGGACATATTCGTTAACTTATTTTCTGGGCTTGTTTGTCATGTTGAAGAAAAGAAATGCTGCCCATTTCAGGAAAAGGTGCTCCTCAGGCTTCACTGAGCTGTTTGGTTGCCTCAGCTGAGGCTTGGGAGGGGAAGAGGGAAACTTGTGAGAAAGTAGCACCCGGAAGTTTCTGGGTGTAGCCTTTCTCCCTAGCTCAAGCGGTGCCTGCCGGCAGTGGCCCGGCGCGGGGGCGAACTTGCTCACTGGTGGGGTTTCTCTCTTCGTGTCTCTCACGTGCAGGTCCACATGGGAACCCACATGTGGAATAATGCCCCTGCCCGGCGCGGCCGCCGGCTCTCGGTGGAAAACCCCATGGCACTGCTGGGCGGCGATGCCCTCAAGTTCTCGGAAATGTTCCAGAAAGACCTGGCGGCTCGAGCCATGCACGTGGACCCCGGCTTCTGGAGTCAGTATGCAGCAGCCATCACCAACGGGCTGGCCACAAAGAACAACGAGATCTCCGTCATCCAGAACGGAGGCGTCCCCCAGCTCCCCGTAAGTTTGGGCGGCAGTGCCATCGCCCCTCTGGGCAGCATGGCGGGGGGGATGGACAAGGCTTGCAGTGGCCACAGCCCGCCCATGGTTGCTTTGGACAAAGCAGGTTCAGACCCAGGAGCCAGCCGGCCATTCACGAGGTTTGTGGAGGACAGCAAGGAGGTTGGGATAAACTAGGGGTGCAGACTCAGACTGTCCATGCGCCCCCCCAGATGTGGGGCGTGAGCGCAAGCCCCGGTCCCAGGACTCGGACGCCAGGTTCTCCCCCCTCACCTGCCACAGAGTCGGGGCTGCTGGGATGCTCCCCTTGCGTGCTGCCTGGTGCCTCTCAACAGCGAGTCTGACTGTTACTGAGAACTCCACAACCGTCTCAGTAATCAAGGTCACGCAAGGAGTCGTTGGGGGCAGCCCACGGTGGCGCAGGCAGAGCGCTCGCCTGCCATGCCGGAGACCCCGGTTCGATTCCCAGTGCCTGCCCATGCAGGGAAAAAAAAAAGTTGTTGGAAAACCGCATCGGGCCGGCTGCTTAGAATACATCCCCGCCGTGTCATCTCCCAAGAGGGAGCACAGGGGTTTCCCTTGGCGTTGCAGATTAGTTAGAAACGTGAACTGTTTTCAGCACTCTTAATCTCACAGCAGGGGCTGCGTCCCCTGCAGTGTGTTGATTCAGTGCGTGCGTCTGTAGTATTTATAATGTTACGATTATGCGGGTAACAGAAGATATAATAGTCCCCACCTTAAATGAAGCTTTTGTACTGCAGAACACACCTGGCTATGTGATTTTTTTTTTTTTAAAGAAGCAAGATTTGTTTTACTATAAATAAGTGGATTATTTCAACACAGGCAAAATTGTGAAGTTTTATTGGGAAAGATAGCATGCTTTTCATGTGCAAGTACCTGTCAGTAACACACTTTTTTATTTAAATGTTTGTAGCTGCTATGTGGACATGGTTCGCTGAAATGAAAAATGTAGTGTGGTCTGTGGCTCAACAATTGGAAAAACTGGTTACAGACAGACATCACCATAAATTATTCACAACATTATAAACAGTTGTGGATAAATACTTCACAGTATCAGAGCTGTACAATAAAAGGTAATATTTGTATAATGTGGTTGCAAACTCTTAATTTATACTATTGCACTTTTAGTATTTTGTATTAGGGAGGTTTGTCTATAATTTGAAAATTAAAAAAAGATGTAAAGTATTTTATAAATAGTACTTCGGTTTAAGGAAAATGAAAAAAAAAGCTGTTATAGTTTCTTGTTTTGTCTTAAGGTCGAACAATATGAGAAATTTATGCTACTTAAACAGAAAAGCCACCAAGCTTTGTCAGCTCCTCAATAAAATAGGGCCTGCCATTTCTTAAATTAAAGTGATTTATTTAACTTTTCTACAAAGCCCATTTAAAAACTGTGACCACCCCTAACAAAACTTTGATGAATTAATCTTAGGACTGTGACATCCATATAAGCCAGAAAATAACTAGAGACAGCATTGTGTAGGTATAATTTTACTATCAGCTGGTCTGTCTCTTTCTCACACACCCACAAACAAGGTACTGGCTGCTGTGTAGCACTGGTGATTGTGTCCAATAAACTGGAAAGAACTGTTTAGTGTCTGGCAGTATCATCAGTCATAACTTGGAAATTTTCTGAATTTCTGATTTATTTATTATCGTCTCAGTTTAAGACAAAGCACAATGTCCTCTGATTATTCAAAATACAATTTTAGGCTGATGACATTGTTCAGATGGCCTCAAGTAACTGACGGGGTGGTTCCACCTGTAAGCCAGCGTGCGTGAAGGCTGGGGCGAAATCTAAACTTGAAGAGAAAACCTTTTGTGTACTACCTCATTTCTGTGCGTTGCGAGTGTGATGGAGCCTGGCACTCTGAGCTCCCTGCCAACAAGAGTCCAGGGGTGCCGTGGGCAGCGGGTGACGGTACCAGGAGTTGCATCTTCCCTGAAGAAAGATCAGCGACGTCTCCTCCGTGAAAACAGAGCTAGGACGATCCCTTTCTAATAGAGCAACAGCAAAAAATGACCTACCATAAGAGGACGGACTGTTTCTGCCATCACGTAACTGAGCAAAGAGAGTTTCGAGGACTCATTAGCGGGTAATATCTGTTGGAAATGAACACTGAACTGTACAACTCTGTTTTCTCCCCTGATGAGATGTGCCCCCCCCCCCCGCACCATCTCTTATCACAGGATGATGGATTGGGGGGGGGTGTTTCACGATTGCGAGAAGAAAGCCGAGGTGGCTCAATGTGGCTGTATTTCAGCAGTTGAATGTTTTTATTATTTATCTGTGTCCTTTTTGGTGTGTGTGTTTTTTGTTTTGTTTGTTTTTTATTGTTTGGGATTTTTCGGTTAGTCTTTGGTACCATGTGGTGTTATCTCTCCTCCCGAAAGGATGTGTATATAACTTAAAAAAAAAAGAGACGTGTACAGTGTTGTAAATAAGATGGCTCCCGACATTGTGCAGAGCTGAGCCGCGCTGCACTGGGCAGCCGCCCTCCGCGTGGCCGAGAGAGACTATTTTTATATTGCTGTGCCACACAGGGCCAGGAGCTTCCTGAACCAGCTGGAGTTGTGCTCTGGATCCAATATTTTTTATTATCAAATCTTGTGGCTCGACTCATCTACTGATTGAAATGAATGTCTTAGTCTAGGTTCCTATTTTTGTCATATGGAATTGAATAAAATGCAGGATGTAATATTATTTCTGAATGGCGTTCCTTGATTATTCCAGTGGACAAAAGTGAACTTCGAGGCGGTGGTCGTTTATGGTGAACGTATGTCAGTGATTTTTCTCCAAGCAAAGTCAATCAAGGGGGCTTAGGTTCTAAGCAGTATCTAAGTGTGTCTTGATTGGTCTCACAATTTTTACTTATTACTTTTTTCTAAAATGAAAATGCAGCCCCCTGACTGTGGATGATTTGTGTCTGTGATGGAAGAAGAGGTAGTTCAAACTGCCCAAATATTGGAAACCATTGATGGTGCCCAAAAATAGACTACCCTATGAGTTACCTTCCCATTATCAGGATTAAGTTAAAATATTGGCTCTTTGGGTCACTCAGACAAGTAGCCGTGGATCAGATTACATTCCAGGAAAGGATATGGGGAGACCTTTGCTGAGAGCACTAAACAAAAGCAGCAGGCAGCGTTGAGCTCACTGAATTCAGTACCTTAGCTCTGCTGATTCCAGGTGAAGGATGCTTTTTTTTAAGATAAGTTCTCCCTATGAATTACATTTGATAAGGCTTACAAATTCGAATAATTAATAGCTCCTGGATATTAAGACATGTAATCCATTTTTTTCTTAAAATAACTTTGGGTGGGGGGAATGACTGCTGTTACTTAGAAACCACTCTAATTTTTACCTGGGAAGTGCCAGTGGTTTTAAAGGGCCATGCAAGGAACTGACCACATGGCCAAGCCAACCTTCGGGCTTGTGTCGAAGCTTGGGAAATTAAACCATGTTGGCTTCAAGCTGGAGCAGATACTATGAAATACAAACCAACTAAACCAGAAAGTAAACTTATTTTTTTAAAAAAACGGAAATAGAGATTCCTACAATCATTAGAAATAATTAGCATAAATTAAAATGTAGGAAAAGGGGATTTGCCTCTATTTCTAAAATATTTTCGGATGTAAGATTGGGGTATTCTGGCTTAATTGACAGGCTTGGGTAGCCCCATGTCAGGTCAACTCCAGGTCATTCAGACCATCAGAGACTCTCCATGTCACTCATGTATCAGAGAATCGTAAATGTCAGCAATCCCCCAAAATTATTTATTTAAATACACTTCTAAGTTCATTACAGGAACCATTAGCATTTAAAACTAATTTAAAAACACTGCTAACGGGCTCAAAAGCAATTGTTTTTAAATTCTCCACTGCTTAATTTTGTCCCCACAGAAGCCTGAAAGCAGTGTGGGTTCCCCTACCTGCTTTTGCTCTGTGTTTGGCATTCATTTCCCAGATCTTGCCCGTTTTCAAAAGCCACAGCAGACCTCACGGGACCTCTTTATTACTAGGATGCATTTACGTTTTCCCACCCAGCCAGCTTCATCACTGCCTTTCACTTGGCCATTTGTCTAGTGCCACATGAGCGCAGCCTCCTGTCGCCTTCCAGGCCTGGGCCAGGCGGTGGGGACTGGGCAGGGGGTGGGGTGGTTGTTGCCCAGCATCGTGGTGAGTGCAGGGCTGACCTGTGCCCCGCCGCAGCCCGCGGACTTGCTCCTGTCACCCGGACTGAGACCGGAGCCAGGCACTTGTTGGTTCCTGTGAGGAGTCCCTGACAGCAGGGGCTTCGTTGAAAAGAGGGCTTGAGCCGTTGCCATTAGCACATCTGTTTGCTGATTTGCAGCTCTTTTACGATTGGATCTACAAAATATTAAGGCAGTGCTATGAAGAAAATTGAATTCCCCTCTGCCCTGTCACTTGGGCAGGAAATATTGAGTCATAGGTCATAGCATTCTTCAGGAGGGGAGCCTTGAAACGAGTTCGCCGTGGACTGCCTCTCCCCGCCATCCCTGGACCCTGCGCACGTGCGATGGTGGGTGCCCGGGGCAGGCTGGAGACAAGGCCACACGCGATGTGCCTGCCCCCCGGCTTTGCCACATACACAGCTGAATGCTTTGCTCCCTGCGTGTTTCCGTACCTGTAAGAAGGGGGTAGGATTTGATGGTTATTAAAATCCTTCCTACGTGTGAACGTCTATTATTGTTTTTTTAAAGAACTACCATTAATATATTCCTTTCTCCCCTCACCCCCAAATCCACTGGACAGACTAATTCATAATATTTATGTAGAAGGAGAAAATAGGAATGTTTTCTAAGGATATTCTGCCATAGATATAAAAAAATGTATCAGATGACTTTGCTAAAAAAAAAACTATGTGGGATCATTTTTGGACACTGGAAAAATTAGTTGGTATCTAATTTTTTAAAGCCTTTAAAGGTATTAAAGCTTTTAAAAATGCAACTATATTTAAGGTAAAATAAAAGCAAGCTCTGAATATTATGCATACTGCATTTTCTATTAGCAAAAAGACCTTAAGGTGATTTGATTTTTCTCGTGTGTATTGCACACAAGTATACATACAGCTCTTCATTCAAAAACGTGTCTCTGAAAGCAGAGGTTACTTCTATTCTTTAGTAAAAATTAGCTGACCTAAACAATGAACATTCGTTTTACTGCCCTCACTTATAATTATGTGTGCATTTTTTACCTACATTTCTTTGGAAGTATTACAGATTGTATTTTGGAATGCATCCTTCTCTAGTACACCCACTTACGAGTTAACCCAGCATTTTACTGAACGCGGAATTGCCCCAGTAGAAAAAGACAAAGGTGGGGAGACGGGAAAAAGTAGAAAGATGTTATCGATATAAGAGTACACTGTTCTGTCCTATCAAAAGTTCTTTACATCAATAAATGAAAAACAAATGATTCATTTAAAAAAAGACATTTCCTCAAAGTGGAAGATGCAAGCACCTATATTCACATCAATATGAATCACTCCTGTATGTGATACAAACATGTTGAAATAAATGTCTGATTCATTAGTTCCAAATGAATTATTTGTGAACATGGGAATTTTGTAGTCCCCTTCCTTCCTAATACTTTGCAAATTTTAAGTAACAGGATGATCTAGATGATTTCCTTCACCATCCCAAGATGGTGTTTTATTATATCCACGAATTTCATTTGTTTTCTTCCTAGCTTACCATAAAGGAACCTTTTTACAAGTTGGGATATGGATATCTAAATGACAAAATCATCAAATTGTTTCATGTAACTGGCAGGTCTTTTGCTTATGTGTATGTTACAAAACATTTCTATTTTTGTGTTTTCTGTTTGCTGTATCAAGGGCAACTTAAGAACAAATCCAGTTTTGACCTTAATTTACCCAGAAGAAATATGTCACACCCTCCCACACTGACTCTGCTGCTGAAGAAAAGCAAACAGGCTTAGAAAAAATATTTTTCTCATTCGATGACAAAGGTTTTAGGAAATACCTGATGAAAAAGTATATAAACAAATTATCACACATTCAGATCGTTTAAAGATAAATTTGAGTTTGATTTATAAACTCATTTTCCTTCAAAAATAAACCTAGAGTTGTTTCGTTTTTTTCTCTATAAAGCCATCTGGTCTGGGAACAGAATTCCTTTAGGTAATAAGTGTGTGTGTGTGTTTGCATTAACATTTACATTTTCTCTTCTTTCAAACTTACCTCTTACTCAGTTTTTTTGCTATTTTGGTTTTGTTTTTTGTTTGTTTGATTTTTAGTAACAGCATTAGATTCTGCCATGAAATGCTGTAGGCAGTGATGTTGAGCCGCATTCTTTAAAGATACTTTAACTATTAAATTTGGAGTCATTAAGGAAAGTTTTATAAATCAGATAAAAAATCATACTAATAATTCAAAGGAGGTAGATGCTATTAAGGCATTTTCTTTTTAACAATACAGGTATTTGGCATCAATCTATACACAGCTGTGAGTAGTAAATTAAGCTAGCCTATAATTTCACCCAGGAAACTACTTCATCTTTACTTACTATGTATTGATAAAGGAGCACCAACTTGTAAAAAAAAAAAAAAGCCATTTGAAACTATACCAGCTGTGGAAATAAAGACTTATCAGAGACATAGAGAATAGAAAGCTCACCAACATCTCAGAAAGTTTTATAGCCATGTTAACCATATAGATTTTCAATTAGGGGCTCTGGGCTATTTTGGAAAATGGACTTTATCAATAAATATTTGTAAATCCTCCTGAGCAAAATGTCAAACATTTTTCATTATTTCCATACATTTTATAAAATTTGAAAGAAAAACCTTAGTGTATTATTTGTTCGTGTATTCCCTAACTTATTCATGATTAATTCTCATCTTAGTTACAGATCCTTCTTTAAAGTTATTCTCATTTGCATTGCCATCTCTTATCCAAAATCTTGCTTCATGGCTTGGCTGTCTGTTTTTTCCAATTTACATTTTAACCCTGATCCTACCACATTTGTTAACTGTTTGCCAAAGAATAGCAGGAGGCCAAGTTTAAAGTCACAATAATTTGGTTATTTTTAAGGAGTTCCTGGGGGATCAGCTCTAAACCCAAGCCTTTTCTCCCACTCGCCTGAATTAGCGTCTGAGCTTTGGAAACAGGCGCACTATGGTTTTGATGACGTGAAAATCATGGCTGGGCTTAGTGTTTAAAGGAAGGCAAATTCAGGTTTTTTTCACAAGTCCTGAAAGAGGAAACTCAGGTGACTTAGGAGGTGTTCACATCCTCTCTAAATGACTGGTTTAAATTTAGCTCAAAGCACCGCAGTGTATTCAGACCAACGTGCTGACGAGTGCGCGCAGAACATCTCCATGAGTCTGGCTTGCTCCAGTAAACCTTGGCAAATCAGTCCAAAAAATGTGTATTGTGTGCATGTGTATGTGCGTCTGCACGTGTGTTTATGTGTGTCCATGTGGGAATGGGTGAGAAGGAGCGTGGCCGAGCGAGGGAGCCCGTGCCTGGCCTTAGCAGTCAGTGCCCTTTGCTCCAGTGCTGATGTGACCCTGAAGATGGTAGAGGCGGGTCACAGCACCATCTGACTGTGGATGTTGGTGGGATTTAACTTCAGTGGCTTTGGGAGCCCTAAAAGGACAATTATAGGCTATGTAAAAACAAATAAATGCATTACAGTCCTATTTGTTGTCCCAGGGAAAAGCACCACCCCAAATACCTCCTTAGGTATGAACCAGAGACAGAGCACAAGTCCGCAGTCTGCAGGGAAGTGCACTGCCGCTCTCCAGAAAGCTCACCTCCTAAATTCTTCTTAAATCCCATTCTTTATCTTGCAAGTCTATAATAAGAACTAATTTAAATTGTTTTCACCTTTGTTCCAGTATTTAGTAGAAATGCTCACCTTATTGATTAGTTGTGTGTACGTGAAAGAGTGACTCTTTAAGAATTAAATTTCTAAGAAGAGGTACACTTAATTCAGCTCAGCAAAGATATTTGTACAGGATAACAAGATAAAAGTTTTTGAGTAGAAAATAAAGTGTCGATTATTTGTTAATGGAAACCCCCTGAGTAAGAAAATGCTAGGTTTTCTAAATTCCCACGGACACATACAGAAGTTACTATATGTTTGAAGTGTACCGTAATGGAAATGTGAAGCCAAACTTGAATACATGTCCTCCTCTCTAAACATTTAAAATACTTTCCAAAAAAAAAATAAAAAGTAAGAGACAAGTCCCAACCTAAAGGTGAAATGCTTCGTGGATTTGGACAGCAGCTGGGTCTTGCCCCTGGAGGGCTGAGGTTGGGATTCCATCAGACGTAGATGAGTATTTGACAGCTGCTGATTAAATGACTTCAACAGGAGGTGGCGTTGTTTAAAACCCTGTATTCACAAATGCCTCTGGATACCCGAGGAGCTGCCCGCTGTGCACCTTGGATGACTCCCAGCTGCCCTGCAGCCCCCGCAGCCCCCGCGGTGGACCCAAGAGCGCCCTGAGGGCCCCAGACACCTCCCTCCTGGGACATGCAGGGGCTGCTGCAGAAGCTGCCACCCAGAAACCTGCCTCTGCTGGGGTGGGAGGGGGCCCAGGACGCCATGGGGTGGGTCAGGTCACCAGGGGGCCCGTGCCCCGAGAAGAGGCGTCCAGCCGGCCCTTTGCGGCTCCCGCGCATGGAGCGACAGGGCGCACCCTGACCTTGGTCTGGCTTCGGCCCCCCGGGTCCCCTGCCCCAGGCAGTTGGCTTCCTGGGGACATTGTTTGACCAAGTGTGAGTGGACACGGTTTCCTTCTGGACACTGACACGCATTGTCCAGTCCTGACACCCGCTGTGACACCCGCCCCACACTGGGGCAGTCTAACAAGGACTTTCCTACTTTTTGTCCCTGGGTTCAGGATGCAAAGCAAACTTTCCTATACCACCGTGATCCATCAGTGTGTGTAGTTGCCGAGAACTGAATCTCAAATGTCACCTCCAGTGGAAGAGAGCTGTTATTACTGATCACCGACCATCACCAGAGACTGGGCAGATCATAACCCACCCGGAAACAGTTCAGAGAGAAGGACATTTAAGGATGGAGAAGTCGGACCAAAACATTTGTTAAACCTACCTCTATCCTTTCTGGTTGATTAGATTAGACTGGATTCAATTCGGCTGAGAGGGTAGGTGACGCTAGATTAGATACAGATGGTAGTGATGGGTGGGTAGCTGGGCAGATGGAAGGATGCATGGATGGCAGACAGACTGATGGCTGTGGGTGGATGGACAGACACCTGTTTCCCATGCGCCCTGTACAGAGTCCTGGTGGAGGGGCGGACGGGTGCAGCTCGAACGGGGGTGCAGCTCGGCATTGCTCGCCAGGATGCCGTGCTCAGTCAGCAGCCATGCGGTGCTAGGACCACAAACGCCCCCGGCGTAGACCCCCACCCTCCACTGCGCTCCCAGTTTCCCTCTCTGGGGGGCGCCAGGTATCATTGCTTAATGCGTGGCCGGCTTTTCAAACTGCTGATCGGCACACTGCTCTTCAGCACTCTGCGTCCATACAGGCCACCTGGACAGCTCCTTAGAGGGCAGCTCCAGGTTCAGCAGGTCTGGGGGGGGGCCTTGGTGTTCAACATTTCCGAAAAGGTCCAGGTGATGGGGAGACTCCACTGGGAACAGGAAGGCAGAGGAGAAAGGAAGATTTGAATGCTGCTTCAAAGTCTGAATTGACCCTCTGGCTATGGAACGTGAGAAGCTCGTCTTCTCCACTACCAAAGACCCCCATTTCCCAGTCCTCTCTAAGGCGCTTGTATCACTTATGATTGCATTTGGCTACAAATAACAGAAAACCCATCCAAGAGCTTAAATAGGGGTCTATTTTTCTCGTATGACTCCAAGTGCAGAGTAAAGCAATTGCTGGTGCTGACTCCGTGGCTCATTGATGCCCTGGAGGCATAACATGTTGGTTTTGTCCTCGGTGCTTCTCACCTCAAGACCATGAAAGAGCTGCTGCAGCTCTGGGCATCACGTTCACTCTCCCATCAGAACAGCGAGCAAAGGGCAAAAGGCACAGAAGCCAATACCCCTCTCCTTATCAGAAAACTGAAAGCTTTCTGCTTGTTTCTTGGATCAGCACCATGTGATGTGGTCTCCCCTAGCTGGAGGATGGCTGGGGAGACCCCAAATGCGAGATGGAGTTGGTTACCCACAGTCAACTCCACAGCACCCCAACCTGCCACACCCAGAGGGGCCTTGCCAGCTCTCACTCACCCCTCGCCCGGGGCATCTTCCTGTGCTGCCTCCACTCGGCCTGAGGCCCCTCCCCTGAACCCCATGAACTAGTAGGTTAGGGATCTCTCCCCACACCTTGAAGAGAGTGGGCTTTAGCATCAGGAAGGCCTAAATTTGGGTTCCAGCTCCCATGTTCACCAGCTTTGATGCTGGAGGCTTTGGCGCATTTTTGCTCTCAGAATATTAAAACCAGGGCTTGCAGAAGAGGGCTCAGGGTCCTGCCTTGCAGGGCTTCTGTAAGGATTAACGGAGCTGTCCCCAGTCCCCACGTGCTCCCAGCTCCTCGGCCCTTCTCACGGGAGAGCTCTCACTTCTCCATGACGCAGCGAGCTGGGTCAGCGCCCGAGAGGTCTGCCGTGCCCGGCACCGCGTCCTCCGCCCCCAGCAGGCACTCAGGACCCCGCTCTCCATAACACACTCTTGTGGTGGCATTTAACTGACCTTACCGCTCCCACGTCTGGCCTCCCCAGGCCCTGAAGCACCGAGAGGCCTGCCGGCGCTGGGGGGAGTCTTCAGGTCGGGGTGGTGCCTGGAAGGGTCAAGCATGGGTTAGATTTGTTGAACTTTGACTAACTTATGTGGTGATGCCCCCACGCCTGTACGTGGGCATTTTGAACAGGTTCTTTTGCAGAAAAGTTGATGGACCCTCTGGAACCCTCAGGCCAACCGGCCTCCCAGAGCCGAGAGCAGGGGGGTGAGGGCACCAGCCCCTCTGCTGACCTTAACCTGCTGTGTGCCAGCGGCAAAGCCACTTGCATGCTTTGGCTTTCGAATTCCTCCAGCAGTCTGCCAGGTGGCGGGTGTACCTTTTGTAGGTTTCATACTCCTTACCCCCTCATAATAATTATTTCATTTTAAAAGGAAGCCTGGGAAGTATTTAATACTGGGTGAGCACCACCACGAACTTCGATATGTGGGCATAAAGTATAAAGACAAAGTTATTTTAATAAATGATGCTCCAAAGGGTCAGAGGAGGGAAGTTTGGTCCAGGGTCCCCGCCTCGCAGTCAACTGCACAGCAGTTTCAAGGTGAACGTTTAAGAAAGAGTTGTTCTGCGAGGTCAGCTTGAGCACAGGTTCATCCATTCCCTGCTCAGCAAGTGCCATGGGTGCCGGGCACCGGGGTGGGCGCATTCAGTGTGCCAGGGGGCGAGTCCACGCCCTCTGCCCGGGACCACAGGTGACCATGCCGGCACGGGCCAGTTCTGTGCTTCGCCCTGTGGGGGCGCCCAAGGTTGCGGGGTCAGGAGGACGGGCCCTGCCCCCACCGTAAAGGGTGGCAGGGGGTCCCCAGCAGAAGGAACAGGGCATCCCGGGCCACGGGAAAGCTGAGCCCAGAGGCAGGAGGCTGGCTCCCCTGTCCTCGGAGGAGGAGCCCAGGCGAGAGAGCGGGGAGGGGAGGGAAGGGGAGGGGGGGTGGGGTGGGACACAGCTGGGCTCCCAGCACACCCGGGCTGTGCCAAGTGTCCTCCAGGGGTGGCTCTGCAGGCAGCCAGACAGAGGGGTGCAGTGGGCCGGGGGGCGGTCGGCCCCAGGGGTGGGGACTGGTCCCCCCAGGGGTGCGGGCGGCGCGGATCTCGGCTGCCCCTGCACTCCACACAAGTGGGCCGGGAACATGGGGCTCTTCCAAGACAGCCGGCAAGCAGTGCCAGCCTGGGGTAGGGGCCTCGCGCCCCGCACACCTGCTCACCAAACAAGAGCAGCTAGAATCGCGCAGGCCGTCCATCCAGCCGTCCATCTGCCGTCCATCCAGCCGTCCATCTGTCTGTCCATCCGTCCATCCGTCCAGGGGGTGCCTGGGCAGGGGCGGCACTGCTTCTGCAGAGCGCTGATGTCCCCGGAGCTCACGTGGCGTCATGCACATAATCACACATAATCACACCTTGCATACCTGCTGCTTGCACACACGCCTGGCTGGCCCGGGGCTTTCCATGTCTGCTGCATCGTCATGGCGGTTTCAGCTTCTCCTTCAGGGGACACCCACAGGGCCGCTGGACAGGACCCAGCCACCACCTGCCCAGTGCCGGGCTGAGGGAAGAGCTCGGAGGTCAGGGCCCGGCACCCCTGGTGTGAACCCTGCACACCAGGAGGAGAGCCCCGTGCCCAGCGTGGGCCTGAGCAAGCGAGCCCAAGCCTGGCCCTCGTTACTGCAATAAGGATTTGCCAAAGAACTGAAATAAGTTTATATGTGCCAGAAATAGTCTCAGAAACTTAGCGAAGTTTGAGTAAGCCCAGGGGTGACCCATCTGCCAAAGAACTTGAATATTTTCTACTTCTTCAGTTTCTCTTCTTTAACCCTAACTATTGGCAGGGAGTGCTGAGTGGGCTCCCGGCGGTCCCCTCGCTGCGCTCCGCCTAATGACACGGGAGCAGAGGCGGAGGTGAGGACAACTTGGAAAGAGAAGAGAATTATTGGAGAATGTGAGGAAAGCCTTGCAAACATGAGAGGATAAATTGAAATTTTACAGGACTAATGAGTTTTGAAAACTGTTGGCCAGGCTTGTCGAAATCATTCTCTCCCTATTTAAGATTTTCTAAATTGGAAACTCAGAGATTTCAGTAGCTGTTTTGGTCCTGAATGAATAAACAGGTTTGGTGGTGGGTTGGGTGGTGGGTTTGGTGGTGGCTTTTGGTGGTGGGTTTGGTGGTGGCTTTGGTGGTGGGTTGGGTGGTGGGTTTGGTGGTAGCTTTGGGTGATGGGTTTGGTGGTGGCTTTTGGTGGTGGGTTTGGTGGTGGGTTTGGTGGTGGCTTTGGTGGTGGCTTTGGGTGGTGGGTTTGGTGGTGGGTTTGGTGGTAGCTTTGGGTGATGGGTTTGGTGGTGGGTTTGGTGGTGGGTTTGGTGGTGGCTTTGGGTGGTGGGTTTGGTGGTGGGTTTGGTGGTGGGTTTGGTGGTGGGTTGGGTGGTGGGTTGGGTGGTGGGTTTGGTGGTGGCTTTGGGTGGTGGGTTTGGTGGTGGGTTTGGTGGTGGGTTTGGTGGTAGCTTTGGTGGTGGGTTTGGTGGTGGGTTTGGTGGTGGGTTGGGTGGTGGGTTTGGTGGTGGGTTTTGTGGTGGGTTTGGTGGTGGGTTTGGTGGTGGCTTTGGTGGTGGCTTTGGGTGGTAGCATTGAGTGGTAGGTTTGGTGGTGGGTTTGGTGGTGGGTTTGGTGGTGGCTTTGGGTGGTGACTTTGGGTGGTAGGTTTGGTGGTGGGTTTGGTGGTGGCTTTGGGTGGTGGCATTGGGTGGTAGGTTTGGTGGTGGGTTTGGTGGTGGGTTTGGTGGTGGGTTTGGTGGTGGCTTTTGGTGGTGGCTTTGGTGGTGGCTTTGGGTTGTGGGTTTGGTGGTAGGTTTGGTGGTGGGCTTCTCCTCCACGAGTGACCTGTGCTTTTATTACAATGGCCAACTGTCCACTGGCTTCAATAGCATTTGCTTCAGTGACTTAATTTGTTGCCCTGGGGAATCCCTAACCCATTCGTCAGACGAGATTATATTTTTACTTGGAGTGTCTGTGCCCACATTAGATAAAATTATGTGTTTGGGTGGGAGGAATATGCTAAACATTCTGGAATACAATTTTATTCCTAAAGCAGATCAATTTAGTTACTTTGTCTTTTGCAAAAATGATCTGTGTAATATGTTGTCTCCATTGCTTGTAAATGTTCTTGAACATAATACAGATAAAGCAAAAACTAAATTGTTCACTATTTATCTCTGCAATAATTTATGAAATCATTATAAATTCTAAGTTGTGGGTTTGGGGGTTGCTTTTTTGTTTTGGCAGAGGTGTGGTTTGTTTGTTTCCTTGTTACCCTGAGCAAAAATATTACCGAGATACTTTACAGGTTAGAAAATTTCAGACTATTGTTGAAACTTTAATCCATACCATTGTTTCATATTAACTAAGTAATTCTGAAACTTTTAGTTATTGCCTGAAAATTTTATCCATGCCATTTGCTTGAATCTCTTTGTTTTAAACGGAAACTGCCCAACACTAATTCTGTTATCTTTGTATTAAAAGAGATTGAAGAGTTTCCAACTAAGCAGTATTTTTCAAAATATGACTAACAATCCAATTTTTGGGGTCATGAAATCAATTTAGTGGCTGCAAACCACCATTTTTTTTTCTTTTCTTTTTTTTGGCATGGGCAGGCACCGGGAATCAAACCCAGGTCTCTGGCGTGGCCACCATGGCCCGCCCACCACCATTTTTTTTAATGAAAGAAAATAAAATAGAAAATTTCAGACGGCAGGGCCAGTTGAAATGGTATGTTTCAGATTATGTCTGTGCACGTGTGCCTACTGGGACTTGGAGTGGGTTTAGGGTTAGAAATGTTTGAAAGATATTGCTGGCTGGATCAATCTCTCTCTCTCTCCTCGCTCCTCTCTCTCTCAAGCTCTCTCATCCTTAGTTGACTTAGGTAAGGATCAAAGGTTAAGGGGACAAAATCAATCCAGGTCAGACTGCCTCCATTCAAGTTTGGGCTCTTTCCTCTATGAGCTGGGCCATCGTAGACAAGTTACATAACCTCTTCATGCCTTAAGTTCCTCATCTGAAGAATGGGCGCGACGGTCCTTGCTCCACAGGCTTGGTGGAAGGCTGCACACTGGTGTGTGAGATGCAGAGAACAAGGTCAGCACGTCGCGGCCACATAAACGTTAGCTGGATTTGTTGACCACTTCCTG
The DNA here is from genome assembly GCF_023851605.1 of Tamandua tetradactyla. Classification (NCBI taxonomy): domain Eukaryota; kingdom Metazoa; phylum Chordata; class Mammalia; order Pilosa; family Myrmecophagidae; genus Tamandua; species Tamandua tetradactyla. The sequence continues at coordinate 3,629,821 of NC_135344.1, read as the reverse complement.
AGTGATCTTTTGCTCCAGTCTTTACCAGCTTGCCTTCTTCCTTCTTATTAAATGATTTTTACCATTTTTACATCTCTTAGTTATATATATCACTCCTTCAAGATTTTAAGTTTTGGGTTTGATTTCTAGATGCAGACTTATATCCCTTCATATTAGAGCTGTTTATACATTAACTAAGTTTTTGCAATTCCTAAGATATAAGCTTTACTAGGTATAAATATTAGTAATTCCCATTGGAACTTAAATATATTTGAATAAACCTAATAAGGTTTTGAGTGATCGAAATCATTCACTGAAGGCATGGATAGCCAGTGTAATGGTAAAGGATTTTAATAACGTGGGTTTTGAGTTATGACTATAATGGGCATGTTAGTCTGCAAGCTGCTAGAATGCGATAAACCAGAACTGGAATCATTTTTATAAAGGGAATTTAATAAGTTACAAGTAGTTCTAAGCTTATTAAAATGTCCTAGCTAAGGCATCCAGGGACAGATACCTTAATTCAAGAAAGGCCGATGGGTCAGGAGCCCCTCTGTCAGCTGGGAAGTCACGTGGCTACATCTGCTGGACCCTTGCTCCTGGGCTCTGTGCTTCCAGCCTCTGTCCCTGTGGGGGCTCCTCACTTTGCTTCTCCAGAGCTGGTTTTCATCTCTTGGCCTCCCTTGGCTCTCTCCATGTTCTGGCTTGCTTAACATCTCATGGCAACGTCTGCTGGGCTCCAAACATCTCCAAACATCCGTGTCTCTGTTCTCCAGGTGTTGGCATCTGCATCAGCTCTGCTCTGGAATTTTTGTCATCTCTGTCATTTCTCCAAAATGTCTCCCCTTTTAAAGACTTCAGTAAACTAATCAAGACCCACCTGGAATGGAAGTCACATCTCCATCTAATCAAAAGGTCATACCCACAATTGGATATGTCACATCTCCATGGAGATAAAGTAATAAAAATTCTACCTACATATTGAATCAGGGTTAAAAGAAATGGCTGTTCCATGAGGTTGGGTCAGGATTGGAACACGGATTTTCTGGGGTCCATATACTTTCAAACCGGCACAGTGTAGAAGGACCATATGCTACCGGGTAAGAAATGATGACACATGCACTACCTTTTAAGGTGAGACAGTTAAGACTGAACAGTAGGATCTTTTTTTGAGGTTTGGGAGGATTATTTGTAATTCATATGGGAAATTAAGCCCAGACAGTCTAGCTATAGGAAAGCAAGATGGAACTTGAGTGAGTTCAAGATTCAGAAAGAAATCTCAGATTTTAAGAAAGCTAAAATAAAAAAGAGGATTATGTTATTTAGAATATTGCTGTCTGCAAACATGCTTTAAGCTTTGCATAAGTTAAAAACATCAGAACCTTATTTTTTAGCTTTAACCAAAACCAAAATATAAGGAAGACTGGATTTAATACTAATAGGCAAGGGTTCCATTCTAGCGAATTACTCCTTTAACTTTGGAAACTGTATCTTTCTTGACGTGTGAAAGGAAGATAGTATAATTCAGTGACCAAATGATTATTATCAGAAAACTCAAAGGAAACCTAAATTGATTGATCTCTTAACTATAGGAGATATAGTCCTAAACTAAACAATCATCTGAGCAAACATATGCTTTTTATCTTTTTGACAATCCAGGAAAATAACTAACTTTTTGTGAATTATGAAAGAATACGTGTACTGATTACTCAGACAAATGAAATTTCTCCCAAGGCTTTCCTCCCTTCAGTGTCAGTCAGGCCCCTCAGCTGCCTAAAACCCTGCATCAGCAAAGCGGTGCAGGCAGCTGTTAGGACAATAAGCAGTAAGTTGTTCAGTGTTTGTGTGGGTGAAGCATTTGTGCACGTTCTGGATTACTGCAGTAACAGCGAACCCTCTTTGAAATGGTAGAACTCTGCATGGAGCCCTGAAAGCAAGCTGAGATGGCTACACCAGCCCAGCGAAGACAACTCTCCCACCATGGACCAGGCTGCAGGTGCGAAATTGCCCAAGTGAAGGAGAGGCAGGAAGGAAAGTATTCCTCAGGTAGCCGACACTGGACTTTTACATTGGAAATAACAACTCAAGCCCTAGGATAGAGGTTGCCAAGCCCTGAGTTGCCTTCTGAGGCCCCTTGTGCTGGGATGACAAGTGGGACGGCACTGGCTGCAGGAGGGATGCCTGGCTCTAAGGTCCCTTTACAAATGGACCACACGCAGCACTAGTTGAAAAAGTCTGCTAAAGCAAGCGCCCTGTCACAGGTGGTGTTCTAGTTCTCTAGCAGCCAGAATTCAGTGTACCAGGAACAGAATGGGTTTTTAAAAGGGGAATTTAATACGTTGCTAGTTTACAGTTCTAAGGCCATGAAAATGTCCCAATTAAAATAAGTCTATAGAAATGTCCAATCAAAGCCATCCAGGGAAAGATACCTTGGTTCAAGAAGGCTGATGAAGTTCAGGGTTTCTCTCTCAAGTGAGAAGGCACATGGTGAACACAGTCAGGGCTTCTCTCTCATCTGGAAGGGCACATGGCCAACACAGCATCATCTGCTAGCTTTCTCTCCTGGCTTCCTGCTTCATGAAGCTCCCCGGGAGACATTTTCCTTCTTCATCTCCAAAGGTCGCTGGCTGGTGGACTCTCTGCTTCCTGGTGCTGTAGCATTCTCTGCTCTCTCTGAATCTCTCATTCCCCAAAATGTTTCCTCTTTTATAGGATTCCAGTAAACCAATCAAGACCCGCCTGGAATGGGTAGAGTCACATCACCACCTAATCCAGCTTAACAACCACTCTTGATTGAGTCACATCTCCAGGGAGATGATCTAATTACAATTTCAAATATACAGTACTGAATAGGGATTAGGAGAAACGGCTGCCTTTACAAAATGGGATTAGGATTAAAACATGGCTTTCCTAGGGTACACACATCCTTTCAAACCAGCGCAGTATGCTATAAACACCCCAGTTACAACTTCTCAAATTTTTCTGAGCCTTCACGTCCTCAGTCACCCAAGACATCAATATATTTAATTACCCTTTGGTTATAAAAATACGTGCTTTTAAAATGGCTGCTGTGCCACTTTCCATGCCAATGCTGCTATGAGAAGAATCTCCTACAGGTTTTTGTTTTACTATGGAATCTCTTTGCCTTATGTAAATCTAACTTTTGGTCTAAACTGTAATTGGATTTGCTCTCAGTCCACAATGTGGGCTTAGACAACTTTGTGTCAGATGCCCCTTTCACTGTAGGGCAAGATAAACCAGGCGGCATTTCCCAACGCAACTCTTGAGTAACTTTAAACGCCATTGTCGGCCTAAGTAATATTTAGTTTGGTTTGACTGGTAATTTTGTCCCCAGATGAAAAGCCCTCCAGCCTTGTTGTTGCCCTAATTTCCCCCCTAGTAACTCTTAGGGTGTCTACGAAAAAAGTGTGTTGGCAAGGTAGAAAATGAGGCGACAGGCAAGAAGAGTGACCTTGGAATCAAGGCATTTAGGAGAACACTAGGTGAAACAGGTGTTCTTTGCTGCACAACTTCTCAGGGCCTCAACACACCAGCAGGCACAAGGAATCTCCAAGAGGAAAAGGCAGTACGCAGTGTTCCCTGAACGCAGTGGACCTGCGGTGGGCATGGGGCTCTAGCCTGTGCTGTGCCTGCATCGACAGCATCTTTCCAAGGTTGACAACCAGCACCCCCCAGCCCCCCCCCCACTTCCTGTGGGTGGTACTCCTGGATCCTGGGAACTGCAGGGGGTGGGGTGGGGGTCAGCCCCTGTCTTTGCCAGATCCTCTTCTTTCATCACCTAACTTAGCACCAGATCTGCGCCCCCATTTCCCCTCAGACCAGCCCCTCCTTTGTGTTTGGGCTCTGTTAGTCGGGGTTCTGGCAGGATTAGAGGCACACTCAAAGGGTTTAAGTAAGACTTTAATGAAGGGACAATGTGCAGAGGTATAAGCAGGACTAAAGGGTTCAACATGAGTGGGCAGCTGATCCTGGAGCCCAGCAAGTGCTGTGGCCTTGAGAGAGTTGCCCATCAGGAGCCTGGACAAAGGGAGAGGGAGGGAGCTATGCCCCAACCTAGCCCAGCAGATAGAGCACGAGGGGCTGAATACCCTGACTTCTCTTCCTCCCCTTTGGCTGGACCCAATCAGTCACTGGCAGCATGGGCGCCCCAGAGATGCCATCTGCAGCTGTCAGCATTCCAGGCACAGGGCTGGGCAAAGGGTGGATACCAGGCCTGGGGGAGGGCAGGTAACCAGGGCTTCTCAGTCTTCTCAGAAGTCTGAATCTGCAAAGTTCAGACTTCAAAACAGAGCTTGCAAAATGACGGAAGAATTCAGCAAGCAAACATGTTTTTGCCTTTCTCATCATGTTAACCTTACTGTTTTAGTTTGCTACCACTGCCAGAATGCAATATACCAGAAATGGAATAACTTCTATAACAGGGATTTATTAAGTTACAAGTCTACAGTTCTAAGGCCTTAAAAATGTCCAAACTAAGGCATCCAGAGAAAGATATTGTGCCAGTTTGAAAGTATTATGTACTCCAGAAATGCCATGTTTTAATCCCGATTCCATCTTGTGGAGGCAGCTGTTTATTTTAATCATGAGCCAATAATGTAGGCTGGAATCTTTTGATTAGATTATCTCCGTGGAGATGTAACACTCTCAGTAGTGGGAATAAGCTTTCAATTAAATGGGGATTTGACTCCACCCACTCCAGGTGGATATTGATTCAATTAGTGGAATCCTTTAAAAGAAGAAACATTTTGAGAGAGTCAGAAAGGACAGAGCCTAAAGAAACAACAGAAGCTTCACAGCTGACAGAAACGTCACAGCAGAGCTGGCACAATGACAACATGTGGAGAACAGAAACATGGATGTTTGGAGATGTTTGGAGCCCGGCAGGTGTTGCTGTGAGATGTTAAGCAAGCCAGAACCTAGAGAGACCCAAGGGAAGCCAAGAGATGAAAGCCAGCCCTGGAGAAGCAAAGTGAGGAACCCCTCCCCCCGCCCAGCCCAGGAACAGAGGCCGAAATCGATGGAACCCAGGAGCAAGGGACCGGTGTGCCTTCCAGTTGACAGAGGTGTTACAGATGCCTCTGTCTTCCCTGAATTAAGGTATCTTCCCTGGATGCCTCAGTTTGAACACTTCAACAGGCTTAGTACTGTAAACTTGTAACTTATTAAACTCCCCTTTTAAAAAAGCCATTCCAGTTCTGGTATATCACCTTCTGGCAGTTAGCAAACAAACACACCAGGTCCCGGCTCATCCTAGGAGTTCTGTCCCATGTTGCCAGGGAGATTTACATCTTTGGGAGTCATGTCCCATGTAGTGGGGGGGAAAGAGCAGTGAGTTCACCTGCTGAGTTGGCTTAGAGAGAGAGGCCACATCTGAGCAACAAAAGAGGTTCTCTGGGGGTGACTCTCAGGCACAATTTTAGGTATGCTTAGCCTATCTTTTGCAGCAATAAGTTTCATAGGAATGAACCCCAAGATTCAGGGCTGAGCCTAATGATTTGATTGTCCCCACTACTTGTGAGAATATCAGAAATTCTCCATATGGGAAAGTTGAATATTTCCTCCTTTCTCCCCAGTCCCTCAAGGAGACTTTGCAAATACAGTTCCTATATGGGGTACTGCTGACTTTCATAGGTTCAGAGCTTAATTCTGAGTCTCCATTGTCATATAAATACCTGAAGTTTCTGGGAATGACCAGGGTATACACAAACAGCTCAGTATCTCAGAATTTAGACATTTGTTCAGTAGTTTTCTGGTGATGGGCAGCTGAACTGCTATGCCAATCTCCACAGAGTCTGGTACCCTTGGTGTCCTGTCTTTCTGTGAAACCATTCAGCAACTTCATGTAATGTTGGCTTTGGACTATGAATTTTTGCTAAAGCATCTGCTTCAAAATTGCCAGTTAAAAAAACAGTGTTATGGGCAGAGACATGCAGCCTGCTTACCTTTTACTTGCAACAGGTAGTCCAGATGACTCCCCACATTTCTTTTCCCCATAAGGAGAGGCCAACATAGTCCATTACTCTAGTTTCCATGTGGCCATCTACACTTCCAAGCCCCAGTACGGTGCCCAGTTGTCAGCACAAACAGTTAACGCATCTCTTGGTTTGTGTACAATGACCATACATAAGCCCTTAATTCAGCCCACTGGCTCTTCTGCATAGTCCCAGTTTCCCACCATATAGTGTCCATACCAGGTTGCATGGCTACTGATGCCCAGATGGTAGATTGCCCATGTGCTGATCCATCAGTATTTCAGGAAGATTCAGGTATACAGTCGCATCCATAAATGATAATGTGATCGTTAGGTTCATGGGTCAACTTGGCCAGCTGTCTGGTCAAGCAGGCACTGGCCTGTTACTGAAAGGATATTTCATGGCTGGTTGATAAACCAGGAGGTTGGTTTATTAAAACAGCAGTCAGTTGATTGATCCATGGCTGATCATACCTACGATCAACTTAGGGTGTGTCTTCACAAATTAGAGAATCCAACCAGTTGTATTTGATCCAATTAGTTGAAGACTTTTAAGGGAGGAGAGAGAATTTTCAGTTTTTCTTCAGCCGTCCAGCCTCTCCTGTGGAGTTTGGTGAGTCCTGCCATCAAAGTTGCCAACTTCGCAGCATCCCCTATGGGTTTTGGACTTTTACATCCCCATAGTTGCATGAGACACTTTTGTAAATCTCATATTTACAGATATCTCCTGTTTGTTTTGTTTCTCTAGAGAACCCTGACTAATACAGGTGGGTACAGAGACAGCCACCTTGGAAATATCAGCAGGGAGGGGCAAGCATTGATTTTCCACATAGAATACTGGTCTTAGGAAATCACTTAAGGGGCTGTTGTTGAAAATGCTAAGCTGCAGTAGGTAGGCTTTCCATTTCATTAATGTGCTTAATTGTGTACTGTCAGAGTGAGTCTTAGTGTCAGTGTCCCATAACCACCCCTATATGTGGTTGACTGTTCTTAATTTCACAGGGCATTTCTGAGTTAGTCCTTCAACTTCCAGTAAGGCATTGGAGGTAGCATACAGGTTTTTTTCCCCAAAGGGCTATATTGTAGTTAAGAACAAAAGCTGATGGGAACTTGCTTTTCCTGTTGCCTCTGCCACAAGCCCCACCCAAAGCTACTATCCGTACTGGCCATTTCTAATTAACAAGGCGCATTTGGGTCCTTCCCCTGTAAAGCCTGAGCTAGTGCTATAGCCCATTTGGCTTTTACAAAAGCATCCTGCTGGGAGGTATCCCATTCCCAGGAATGGCTCTTCCTAATCAAAACATACGCAGATTGTAACATTTGGACTAAGTGAGGAATGAAAGGTTACTAATATCCCAGCAATTCCAAGAAAGCCATTAGTTGTTTTGGCATATGTGGCATAGGAAAATTTTGTACCTTATCAGTTACTACAAAAGTAATAAATTTTGCCTTTCCCAACCATACAACACCCAAGAATTTGACAGGGCAGCCAAAGCATTGCAGTTTATTGAAATTAATTGCCCATCCCCCATATAGCAATGAGCCTGAGGCTTCTTTTAGTTTTGGAAAAGAGTTACTGGTTAACATGGCATCAAGAATCTAATGAAATAGAGTTACACTTTTCTACTTATCCAAATCCTTTACTTTGAGCCTGTAGCAGATGGTTGGGCTCTATAAATAGCTTCATGGGAGCATGATGAAAATCCTTTGTTCTTCCCAGGTGAGGACAAAAACAGATCGACTGGTCCTATGTAAGAGAATACTAAAGAAAACAAAGTGATAACAATATAATCGAATACTAACTACTCTAGTAAAGAGGCACCTTTTGGAACTGCTGCAAATGACAATGGCATTACTTTATCTTCTGTTTCCCACACCTCTTCTTTTTCTCCTTTTCATCACTAGATGAAGAATCTATGGGATCTGAAGCTTTTGGGCCCCAGTTAGGGGAAGCCAGGATATGCCTCACTTGGCTCTTGGGCAATCTATGCCCTCCTAACTCTATACCAATAGGCTAATGTTTATAGACTCTTATCTACACAGTGTAGCCTCTCATTCAATGCACCCTCTAAATCTACTAATTTCTCTGTCTTTCTGAGAATATCTGTCATAGCTGGCCATGCCACACACAACAGACAACTGCCTGCAGTGCCATCAAGCAAGTGGACAACCCCTCCCCATATCAAGGAAGCAGACCACCCTGGGATTAACCCTGTGGGCTTGTGGATTTCTCTCTTCCTCAAGACAGTCTGCTGTAGCTGGCTGTACCAAACAAAAAACAGCCAACCAGTTGCAGCACAATCAAGCAAGTGGGTGACTCCTCCCCACACCAAGGAAGCAGGCCACCCTGGGATTACCCATGGAGAGTCTCCTTTCCCTAGACTCATGCTCTCCATGGCCAGCAAATCTTTAGTCTCCTGGCTGGCTCACCAAGTGTTCAGCCCAGCACAACCCTGAGACCAAAGAACACAGCCTACAGAAAATCAGTCATGAGCTTTAATTAGGGGCTTATGAACAGGATAAAATTCTACCCAATGGTGGTTGCTTGGGAAATGAGAATCAGCACTTTGCCAAAATAAGAGAGAGAAGAGTGCCAAGAGGTCAGGGGGGCCATTTATAAAATTTAACAGAGTCCAAAGGTTTGGTTACAATGGGGTTTCAGCAAACTCTCATGAGATTTGGTTGGGCAGAGTCTTGTGAAAGTTGATTACCAACAGTGCGGTGGGAGTGGGGGTGGAGTTTTCACACAAACTGATAATGTGCTTCCCTAAGGAAGGGGATCCTGACTCCTGGGTTGCCACAGATGTGGTCTATCCTGGGGCACAATCCCCCTCTGTGTATGGACCTGTGAAACCTTGAGAACAAGTTATCTGCGTCTAACATACAATGGAGGGACAGTCATAGGATAAACATTCCCACAGGGAGTAATTAGAAAGAAAATAGGGATCAATGTTCCCAAACAATTCCAAAACCCTGTAGGGCATACTCCATTAGATTTCAATGTCTGAGAGTCATCTATAGAACATGTTTTGTCCTCTAGGTCTGATAAAGTGGCGGGCCCAACTTTTCCCACTCCTTGCATAGTGGAATGCACTCCCTGAACTTTGGGATTAAGGCTTTACCCTCTCTGAGTATTGGAATGGAGGCTAGACTCTCTACAAGCCCCAGGGCACAGGCTCCATGCTCTCTGAGCACTGGGGTGGCAGAACTCTTCCTGAACAATGGGGCATAAGGTCCACCCTCTCCAAGTACCAGGACAGTCTCACCCTTTCCGCACACATGGATGGACCCACTCTCCTGACCTGAGAAGATATCTTCAGTCCAGAACTCAGCTTCCCTGGTTCTGCCCTTTGAGTAACTCTTCCTTCAGTTTTTCCCTTCTCTGTCCCTTTTGGTCCAAGCTGACAGTGGTTCTCACAAAAACCTTGCTGTTTTCACATATAGTACACAGGGGTCCAAACCATCAGACAAAAGAACCTTCCACAAATCCTTTCCAGATAACTGCATTTCCAATCCCGAGTTGCACTGAAATTGATGACTGGTTCCATGTTCAGTTAACCCTAACATCTAGTACTATTCTTTGTAACTAGCTTTCCAGAAGCTCAGAATTCTCCAAGTCATCAGTTTTTGGTTACTTTGTGCTCAAGTGTCCAATTCTTAGCTCATCTCTTTCCTCTTGAATTTTACTATAGCTCTAAGGAGAAACCAGGCTGCACTTTCCACATTGATCTTCAAGACCTCCTCAGCTAAATATCCAAATTTATCACTTTCACATTCTGCCTTCCACCTGACATCAGAACTCAATTTTACCAAGTTTTCCACTTTAAAATGAAGATCACCTTTCCTCTAGTTTCTGAAAATACTTTCACCATTTCTGGTGAAATTAAAGGTACTCATCAGAAGTACCTTTAGCATCTATATTTCTACCAACAATCTCTTCAAAGCAATTGTTCTAGTTTGCTAGCTACCGGAATGCAATATACCAGAAATGGAATGGCTTTTAAAAAGGGGAATTTAATGAGTTGCTAGTTTACAGTTCTACAGCCGAGAAAATGTCCCAATCAAAACAAGTCTATAGAAATGTCCAATTTAAGGCATTAGGGAAAGATACCTTGGTTCAAGAAGGCTGACGACGTTCAACATTTCTCTCTCAGCTGGAAGGGCACATGGCAAACATGGCAGCATCTGTTGGCTTTCACGTGGCTCTACCAGAAGGGGGCTCTCTCCCAAATGTTTCCTCTTTTAAAGAATTCCAGTAAGCAACTCCACCTTCAGTGGGTGGAGATACACCTCCATGGAAATCATCTAATCAAAAGTTACCACCCACAATTGGGTGGGTCACATCTTCATGGAAACAATCAAAATGCTCTCACCCAGCAATACTGAATGAGGATCAAAGGGCATGACTTTTCTGGGGTCCACCAAAATTCAGACCAGCACAGCAATCTAGGCCTTTTGTATCAAGCACCTCACAATTCTTCTAGCCTTAGCCTGTTATCCCATTCCATAGCCATTTTCACATTTGTGGTATTTTCAATGGTAGCACCACACTCTCCTGGTACCAAAATCTGTTTTCATTTCCTAGGCTACTCAAACAGATACCATTAAATGGGTTGCCTTATATAATGGAAATGTATTATCTTACAATTTGGGGGCTAAAATAATATGCAAATCAGGACATCATCAAGGTGACACTTTCTTCCTAAAGGCCAGCTGCTGGTGATTATTGAATCCTCCGTTATGGGACAAGACATGCGATGGCGTCTCCTGGTATCTTCCTTCTCTTCCAGGTTCTGTTTTTGCTACTTGCTTCCTGTGGCTTTCTCTATCTCTGTTCGAGTTTCATTCTCTTATAAAGGACTCCTTTGATAGGATGAAAATCCATCCTGATTGAGGTGGGATATACCTCAAGTAGCCTCATCCAAAGCTCCTACTGACAAGGGGTTCACACCCACAGGAATGGATTAAATTTAAGAACATGTACTTTAAGGGGTACATACAGCTTCAAACCACCACATTTTCTAAACAAATAAAACTTCTAGCAGCCTTTGCTGTAGAAATAGAAAAACTGACTCTAAGATTTATAAGGAACTTCAAGGGTTTCCTCATAACAAAAACTATCTTGAAAAAGAATAAAGTTGGATAACTCACACTGCCCAATTTCAAATTGTATTACAAAATGACAACAACAAAAGAAGTGTGTCACTGGCACAAAGATAGGCAAATAGATTAGAACAGAATTGAAAGTCCAGAAACAGATCCACACATTTACGGCCAGTTGATTCTTGAGAATGGTGCAAAGTACATGCAGTGGGGAAAGAATAGTCTCTTCAAAAAATGATGTTAAGAAACTGGGCTGTCCCCAAGTGGAAGAATGATGTCAAACCCCTACCTCACACCATGTAAGACATTAACTCAAAGTGGAGTAAGGGCTTAAATATAAGAGCTTAAACTATAAAACTCTTGTATGGTAATACAGGGGCAATCTTCATGACCTGGGATTCTGCAAAGGATTGTTACATGT